>NW_026897741.1:0-36637 GCF_033153095.1 Gastrolobium bilobum | reverse complement strand
TGTCGGGCGTTACAAGTGGTATCAGAGCAGTTTCGTAGGGAATAACTGTTAGCTATTGTTGAGTATGCTTAGTGTTTGATGCTTTATAGTTGTTTTAGTACTCTTTATGATTATTGCATTTGTGATCACTAAGTCTGGGCCTGATCAACTCACTTCTTTGTGTAACATGTGTAGTGACATGACGAGGCACCGAAACAACCCCGGACCATCAAACACCAATGCTCAGCCAGAACCTGTTTTGGCTGCTCTTGTGAGGCCTAGAAGTGGCCGTGGGGCAACGGGCGTACAACCTGATCCCGTGGCTGAAGCTCTTGCAGCCGTTCAAAGGGAGTTGGCTGCTAGCAGGCAAGCCAATGAGGATCTAATGAAAACAAATGAAGACTCGCGGACTGCCATGGCCGCAATGATGACCGAGTTGAGGACGTTGAGGGGTCCTAGGCCCGTGAACCGGCAACCCACTCCTCCTCCTCACACTGCTACACCTTCTCCACCTCCTTCACAGGAAGATGGTGTAGTGGGTAACAATGAAGGTGAGGGTAGTCACTATTCTGGAAGTCGTAGTCATCACACTGAGGTTCGTCAACCTCGAGTTGAGAATGTCGGTGACCGTGAAGTGGAGGAAAGAAGATTGATGGCTTTCCGAAAACACAAACCTCCTTCTTTTAAGGGAGGTTATGAGCCAATGGCGGCTGCAAAATGGCTCCAAGCTATGGAGAAGATATTTAGGGTGATGAGATGCCCTGACGCGATGAAGTTAATATACTCCGTGTACATGCTGGAAGAAGAAGCGGAGGATTGGTGGACTAATACTGTACAGCCCCTAGAAGCTGAAGGCCGGGAAATAACCTGGCGGTTGTTCGAGACATTGTTCTTGGATAACTATTTTCCTAAAGAGGCTAGGGAACAGAAGCAGAATGAGTACAACGATCTCAAGCAAGGGTCGATGTCTATCGACCAATACTTTGCAAAATTCAATGAGTTGGTGAAATACGCCAACTATGGGCGAGCCTTACCCACTCCGGCTGAAATGACCTCCAAGTTCCAATGGGGTCTTAATTAGAAGATGTCAAATTGTGACATCCGAGAGTTCAGTCGGTTTGTAAATCAGTGCAGGAAGGTAGAAGAAGTGTACAAGGTGTCCCAAACCAAGAAGCCTTCTGAGGCCCAGACACCTAGTTCCAATAAAGCAACGGGGTCAGGTTATTGGAAGAACAAAAAGATGCAAGGCAAGAAGCTGAATGCGAATAGGCCCTTTGACTTGTTCAAAAAGCCCGGGACTCAAAAGAATTTTGTTGATAGAGGACCTCCTCCCAAGTGCAAGGGATGTGGCAAGGAGCATAGAGGTCCATGTGCTACCGGTGAATTGATCTGTTTTAAATGTGGAAGATCTGGTCACTATTCCAGGCAGTGTCCTCAGAACGAAGCGAGGACTATGGCAGTTCAAGCTACTATTGTTCCTGTCTCTGTTGTTCCACCTATGCTAGAGTCTCAGACGGTTGGTAGAGTATATACCATGGACCGTCAACAATCGGAGAAGGCTTCTAATCTAGTGAAAGGTACAATTTATATTGATGGTATGGATGTTGAAGTGTTGTTTGATTCAGGAGCTACACACTCCTGTATGTCTGATTTCATGGCCGTTGGGCTAAATTTGCAAATGTACGACATTCGCCCTCCAATGAAAGTGGTTACTGCTACTGGAGAGGAGTGTTATACATCCATGTTGTGTAAAGATGTTGAGTTCAAATATGAAGGCCGAGATTACGTGCTGGATTTTATTTGTTTGCCTATGATCAGCCTTCAAGTTATCTTGGGTATGGACTGGTTGTCAAAGAACTGTGCTATGATAGACTGCTGTGGTAAAAGGATTGTGCTTGATGCTGATGATTCTGCTACTAGTTCTTCCCCATATCTATCTGTGTTGCAGGTTAGAAAGGCTTTGAGGGCCGGGGCATTGGGATATGTCTTTGTGGGGGTTTAGTAGGCGGAAGTCATGAGGAGATTGGCACTATTTCTGTGGTGAGGGAGTTTGTGGATGTGTTTCCAAATGAAATTCCACAACTTCCGCCTCATAGAGAGATTGAGTTCACGATTGATCTATTGCCTGGTGTGGAGCCTATCTCTCTGGCTCCGTATAGGATGTCACCACCGGAATTAGCCAAGTTAAAGAAGCATATTGAAGAGCTTTCGGCTAAGCAGTTTATCCGGCCAAGTGTGTCCCCGTGGGGAGCACCAGTCATATTTGTTAAGAAGAAGGACGGTAGCATGAGATTGTGCACTAATTACCGTCAATTGAATAAGGTTACTGTCAAGAACAAGTATCCTCTCCCTCGCATAGATGATTTGCTTGATCAGTTGAGGGGTGCTTGTGTTTTCTCAAAGATTGATTTGAGGTCAGGTTATCATCAAATCCGAATTAGGCAGGAAGATATTCCGAAGACTGTCTTCCGATCTAGATATGGACATTATGAGTATCAAGTAATTCCATTTGGACTCACTAATGCTCCTGCGGTGTTTATGGATTACATGAATCGCATATTTAAGTCGTTTCTGGATCAAATCGTGATTGTGTTTATTGATGATATCCTGATATATTCCAAGAGTAAGGAAGAGCATGAAGGTCACTTGAGAACTGTGTTGCAAATTCTCAGAGAGAAACAGTTATATGCAAAGCCTTCTAAATGTGAATTTTGGCTTTCTCAAGTGCAATTTCTGGGTCATGTTATCTCTGCTGATGGAGTGGCGGTTGATCCTAGCAAGATAGAGGCAGTTGTTGATTGGGAGAGACCCAAGACAGTAACGGAAATAAGAAGTTTTCTGGGTTTGGCTGGTTATTACCGGAGATTCATTAAAGAATTTTCAGCCATGGTGTTGCCATTGACCCGTTTGACCCGGAAGGATACTCCATTTGTTTGGACGCAGGAATGTGAGGAATGCTTTCAGAGCCTTAAGGAGAAATTGACGACTGCTCCGGTGTTAGTACTTCCTGATCCGAAAGGGGAGTTTCAGTTATACAGCGATGCTTCTAAAATGGGACTGGGTTGTGTGCTGATGCAAGATAGGCGAGTGGTAGCTTATGCATCAAGGCAATTGAAACCGCATGAAGAAAATTATCCGACCCATGACCTTGAGCTTGCTGCAATTGTTTTTGGATTGAAACAGTGGAGGCATTTCTTGTATGGAATGCAATTTGCAGTATTCAGCGATCACAAGAGCTTGAAATACTTGTTTGACCAAAAGGAGTTGAATATGAGACAACGACGGTGGACCGAGTTCCTAAAAGACTATGACTTTGAATTGAAATATCATCCTGGCAAGGCTAATGTTGTAGCTGATGCACTGAGCTGTAAATCTGTGAGCATATCAAGCATGATTATTAGAGATTATGATGTGATTGAGAGGTTCAGAGATATTCAATTATCTAAAATCTTTCCATGTAAAATTTGTGGCTTTGAAATTACAAGCATTGAAAATGAACTGATGACCAGAATTAAAGAAGCTCAACTGCAAAATGAAAGTGCTAAACGACTGAAAGGTCAGAGTGGTGTATCCTGCAATGATGAGGGTATACTATTATATCAGGGTCGTGTTGTAGTACCTAGGCAGTTGGCGGAGGAAGTAATGACAGAGGTCCATAAGGGTCATTTCACGGTTCATCCGGGAGCTACAAAGATGTATCAGGACCTAAAGATTAATTTCTGGTGGCCTGGTATGAAGAAAGATATTGCCGAATTTGTCTCTAAGTGTCTCATTTGTCAGAAGGTAAAGGTTGAGCATCAAAAGCCTTCTGGTATGTTACAACCTCTGGATGTTCCTGAATGGAAATGGGAGAGTATCTCAATGGATTTCGTAGTGGGATTACCGCGAACACAGGCTAGTTATGATTCTATATGGGTGATTGTGGATAGATTGACAAAATCCGCACACTTTTTGCCAGTTCGGGTAGATTTCTCTGCTGAGAGATTGGCTAGGCTCTATGTGAAGGAGAGTGTGAGGCTTCATAGGGTGCCTGAGAGCATTGTTAGTGATCGGGACCCGAAGTTCACTTCTCGCTTCTGGGGAGCATTGCAGGAGGCTCTTGGCACTCAGTTGAGATGAGCACTGCTTATCACCCACAGACGGATGGTCAGACTGAGAGGACCATTCAGACGTTGGAGGATATGCTGAGGGCTTGCACCCTGGAGCATGGTACTGCATGGGATTGATATCTCCCGCTGGTTGAGTTTTCTTATAATAATAGTTTTCATGCTAGTCTGGGTATGGCTCCCTACGAGGCTTTGTATGGTCGCAGGTGTAGGACACCTACTTGTTAGTCAGAGGTTGGAGACACAGAGCGGTTTGGATTGGATTTTGTTCAGGAGACTACTGAGCAAATCAAAATGATTAGGGATCGTCTGAAAAAGGCTCAGGATCGTCAGAAAAGTTACTATGATCTCAAGCACCGGCCTCTAGAGTTTGAGGAGGGAGATCATGTGTTCCTGAAGCTGTCACCGGTTACTGGTGTAGGACGAGTCCTTGGAGTGAGGAAGCTGAGTCCGAGATTTATTGGACCCTAGCAGATTCTTCGTAGGGTGGGACCGGTTGCCTACCAGCTTGCCTTACCTCCACAATTGGCAAATTTGCATGATGTGTTTCATGTTTCTCAGCTGAGGAGATATGTAGTCGATCCTTCTCATGTGGTTCAACTTGATAATGTTGAAATCCGGGAGAATTTGAAGACTCATATTGGGCCACTGAAGATACTCGAAAGAGATGAGAAGAAGCTGAGAAATAAATCTATTCCTATGGTGAAAGTCCAGTGGGAAGGAAGGACGCCTGAAGAGTCCACTTGGGAGCGGGAAGATGAGCTTCTCCGGCAATATCCTGAGTTTAAGGACAGGTACGTTCTTGATTTTGCGGACAAAATCGCTAAAAGGTGGGGTGACTATAATAGCCCTAACCTAATTAATTAGCAAATTACATGTAATTAAATAATTAAGCATGTTTTAGTGAGTAAAATTAAGTATAAGGCTTAATGAAATGAATCTGAGTCACTTTGGAGTTAAATGTGTAGTCAGTGAAAATTAAGGGGTATAAATGGGTACTGGCGAAAGTGCCCAAAATATAAAAATAAAATTATAAATATTCCTGGAATAATATTCCAGACTTTTGGGTAAAGTTTGGTAATTATTGGAGTTAAATAAATAGACGAACCAATACCCACTTGATTCCACTTAACTAATGTTAAGTGGCCAAAGCAAGTAGAAACCCATTTCCCACCCCATTTTTCCGTCGCCAGCATCAGAGAAAAGAAGAAAGGAGAAAGGAGGGAGAAGGAAGGGAGGAAGAGAGAGAGAGAGCAAATCTTAACCGATTGGAGTGATTCAAAAGCCTAAATCGCTTAGAATCTCCTCCTCTTTCATAATCCTAGCTTTGTTTTGAGTGGGGAGCATTGTGGAGAGGGATATTGCCCCTCAAAAATTCGGCCCTTTGTAGAAATTTGGGGTTTTGAGTGCTTCAACCTCCATTGAAGCTTGAGGAGCCATCAATCCTTGGTTGTGCAACCATTGGTGGTAAGATTCTACCCCTTGAACCTTATTTTCATGGAAAATTGCATGAGTTAGGGTTCAATGAATAGTAAATTGGGGTTTGTGATGAAATGTTGTTAAATTAGCTATGTTCTAGGAAGAATGAAGCTTAGAGCATGTTGTGAAAAATGCTAGGAACGACGTTTAATCGGTGAAAATGAGCTTAGATAGCTAAATGAGTATACTTGTAAAATGGCAAGAATATGATGCTTGATAATGGATTTCTTGCATTGGTGATAAATGGTATGGCTTGGTTGATTGATGATTGTGTCCTAATGATGTCTAGGATTGAGACATTTGGACCGACCGTGAGTGATCAACCGCTTGAGCAAGCTATGGAGCTTGAGTAGCTCATTGGAATTGGTAAGCTCATACTTGTGTTGTGTTTTGAATTGAGTAGTTGATGGTTGATTGTGAAATACTCTTGGATGCAATGTGTTGATTGCATTACACCATGTGTAGGTGTTGGTTTTGGAGTAGAGTATTGTTGACATTGGTGGTGAACTAAGGTTGCTGAAGCTTTGAGGTAAGCCTTCGGACCTTGGGTGTAATTCCCTTGACTGTTCCACCAAGCCCTGAAAGGGTAGAGGTTGTGATTGTGTATATAAATGCAATAAAATAGTGTAATGCTTTGTTATACGTATGTGTATGCATTTGGTGTGGCATAGGATGGTGTTTCCCTATGTTGGTATGTTGCATGACGATGCGTAAATCATACTTGGTAGTTTGCTGGCCAGTAGGACTATTTGCATCTGAGTTTCCTTAGGACAGCTTGAGAGCTCGAAGGATTTTTCCTGGAGATGTTATTGCACTTTGCATAGATATGTATTTACTGCATTATTATTGTTATTGCTATTACACTGATATGGAACTGTGGGGGTGGAGAGATGCTCCAAGGACCCCTGGTTTACTGGATATATTCGTATATCTCACCCCGTGTTGTGGGGACCCCCTTTCAGGTAAGGATGCTGCAGGAGCCACCAGTGGCAAGTGGCCATACTTGGACTAGTATTGATGCATGAGGATCCAGTATTTTGATATCATACATGTTGTTTTGTAGCTCACATGTATAGGATTGTAATTCATAGCCAATTGATAGATGTATGATTAGTATATTGGAATGGAATTAGCCTATGCTCATGCCTTTGGTCATCTCTTTTGTTGATGGGAGCCAAGGGAATGATCATAGTATTTTGTAAGCTAAGTTCCATGATTCGTAATGAATATGTACTGTAAATGATGCCTACTTGGAATTCAATATATGCATGCTTGTTATGTATTGAGTTATTGAATTGGTTGGGCTGAGAATCAATTAGGTACCTTTTCTTTAAATTGGGAAACATTGAGAAAACAAAGGTTATGCTGCCCAAATTCTAGCTAAATCTCATGAGGAGAGGTTGGATGAGTGCTAGGATTTAGTTTTGAGGTATGAACCATTGGGGTTTGGAAGGGGGATGCATCTTCCCCTAGAATTGGACTTGAAAAATGTGGGAATTGGAATTCCCTGGCAGCGCGCTTAAGCGCCCAGGAGCGCGCTCAAGCGCCCTGCTGCCCCTGTGAGTGCCAATGCATTCGGCCTCCTCGCGTTGGAGCGCCCAAAGTGGGGGCTGAAGCGCCCAGGATTGCGCGCTTGAGCGCCCTGGTTTGCGCTTAAGCGCCCTTCGCTGCAGAAAGAAGGGAGACTTACTGTCTCCTCGAGTTTTAGCGCCCAGAGTGGGGCTGAAGCGCCCAGGGTTGCGCGCTTGAGCGCCCTGGTCTGCGCTTGAGCGCCCTTAGCCACTGAAGGAGGAGATGCTTCTGTCTCTGCGCGCTAAAACGTCCCAATGGGAGCTTAAGCGCCCAGGATAGCGCGCTTGAGCGCCCTAGTGCACGCTTAAGCGCCCATTTACACTGAAATACCTGATGCTTCCTGCCTCCGTGCGCTTAAGCGCCCAGATGGAGGCTTTAGCGCCCGATAACGCGCGCTTGAGCGCCCGGTAGCGCGCTGAAGCGCGCGGGGCCTGTGACCAACACTCTCTTGTGTTGCTTCCGATTGTCATAACTTGGGCTACAGTGCTCCGATTTGATCGCGGTGTGAAGCCACGCGTAGCTAATGAAGAGATCTACAATATAGTAGAAGTTGTTAAATGAATAGGAAGTAAATTAATGGTTTAAAAATGGAATAAGAACATGATGTTAAGCTTAATTTATCTGATTCCGCAATGTAATATGGTTATGATCACGGAATTGGGTATTATAAGTTCGGTATGTTTTAAAATGAAAAATTTATCCGGATTTTAATTGAACCCTTGTGATTGTAACTGCGCTTAATATCATAATGCGATGTTAACAAGCCGGTTCTAGAACGGGGTGTTACAATTTTTCTCAATCCTAAAATCTCTGGAATCATACATCATTTTACTCCTATATGGTCCGCATTTAATCATTCTTAAGGTTTTCAGTTAAAACGTGACGTATCTCACGCATTGTGGTGGACTGTCGGGTCTTAATTACCGGCTAATCTATTTTTCCTAACACTGAATTGAAGTCCGGATGTGAAAAAAAGTTGAATTGAATTTTATACTCAAGGCAGATTTATGGTTCTATATTCACTGCATTTTTTATTCCTTTGTGAGATTTGTGATCTTTCTTTTGGGATTTCATAAATCTCAGCGCTTTCAATAATCATCCAACCATGCTTTATTAATTTTCTCCACAAATTGACACCATTTTAATTATATTTTCCCTCGCCTCTTTGCAATTTTGGAACGAATATCACGATGAAAATGAACAAATTAATGGTAAATGGGGCAAGTTTGGGGATTGTTAGAGAGATCACATGTCTATCAGATGACACTATTTTAATTCCATTTGGAATTAATAAATAACATGTCAAACACATGGCATTGATGATGTAGCATTTCATTCACCACATCATCGCTTAATAAAACTATATTAACGTCAGGGATTATTATAGAGTAAATACCTCTTTTGGTTCTCAGCAAATTCCACGATGCCTGTTTTAGTCCCTAACAAATAAAAAGATCCGTCGTGGTCCTTCAGAAATTCAAAATGGATCTATTTAATTGAAATCGTGTTCCCTCGCAAATTCAAAAAAAATCCATATTAGTCCCTAAAAGGACTAAAATGGGTATATTTTGAATTTCTTAAGCACCACGATGAATTTTTTTATTTGCTAGGAACTAAAGCGGGTATCGTAAAATTTGCTGAAGACCAAAAAGGATATTTATTCATTATTATATAATGGTTATTTTTTAAACAATCAGAAACCATAAGTCAAACGCAAATTAAAGAAAAACCAAAACTAAAAAGTATCATATTTATAATATTTCTGCAGTTACTCCAGATAAGTTATCTGCATTTACTTCTAAAATAATATCGTTTTGATGTTGAAATATTAAAATATTATAATTATAAAGACTATTATAATTCTGAAATAAATTAAAATTACAAAAATACCTTAATTTTCACCGACATCGTTTTGACCTCAATATAGATAACTTAATGTAGATAACTTATCTGCATTAAGTGCAGAAAAAACAAACCCATATTATATATACAATTACTAGTCAAGATGTTGAAGATTAACGTACGTACATGATGGGAGTCAAGATTCCCGTTTGGTTTTGGGACACGTACTTGTAGGTTGAATATAACAACCATTTTGATCCAGATGTTCAATATACAATTTAAAATTGTTTTTAATATTTGTGAACGTAATTGAAGTCCTTGTGCATGATTCCGTAAAACCATGTAGTTATACACAACAACCTAACTGTTAGGTTGTTAGGAAAGAGAAATAGGAGAGTGAGAGAGGCCGAGCATGAATTGAGGGGATAATATGCATAGATCTCATAGAAACCATTTTCGAACCATTTAATTCCTCCCCTCTCAAAAACAATGTTCTTTCTTGTTTCTGTTCTTCTGATACAATCTAACAACAACCTTAATGGTTGCATGCAAATTCATGCATTGTGTCATCAAATTATTCAAAAGGTTTCCAACAAGTAACTAATTAAACACATAAATGTAAAACAAAGTAACAACAAATATTGACACAGAGAGATGACAAGTTCATCAAATTCCCCACCAAAATCATCCTCTTTGGGTGGCCGGCCACCACAAGCGGTGAAGTTTACACGGCGAACTTCAAGTGGAAGGGTTTTGAGCCTATCAAGAGATGATGACATAGATTTGTCTGGTGAGTTTGCAGGCCAAAATGACTACATCAATTACACTGTGATGTTGCCACCAACACCAGATAATCAACCAGGAACCTCTGATTCAAAGCAAGATGGTGCAGCTGGATCATATGGGACAACAAGGTTTGCATCTGAATCTCAACAACAAGGAATAAATGATGGTGGTGGTGGTGATGGTGGCGGCGGCGGTGGGGCTTCTAAAATGGACAGAAGGATGTCTCTATTGAATTCAGTGAATAACAAGTCCATGTTATTGAGGAGTCATACTCAAGATTTTGATCATAACCGTTGGTTGTTTGAGACAAAAGGGACTTATGGGATTGGGAATGCATTTTGGCAGGATGATCAAAATTCTTTTGGGGACGATGGAATGAGCATGTCTGATTTCATGGACAAACCATGGAAACCATTAACTAGGAAAGTTAGAGTCCCAGGCGCTGTACTTAGTCCTTACAGGTATGCACTGTTTATAACTTTTCTTATTAAGGATAGCAAATGATGCCTTATTGTGCCACATATGGTTTAGAGCATACCCTGTTTGTCACAATATTTGATGCTTATGTATATGATTTGTGTTCTAAACAAATGTTAAATACCCTTTCAGGCTTATGTACATGATTTGCATTCTTTCAAATCCAACAACATTTTGTTTTCCATAACTTTCAGTGTTTTTCTTTACCTTTTTTTTATAATCTTAGTACTTCTGATTTTGCCTTAAACTATCACCAAACACGTAAATCAACTAGTAAGGGGTTGTTCCAACTTAATAAGTGATTTCAAATTTAAATTCTAAAAATGCAGCTGTATTAAAGATTTAAGAAGAGTTTACCGTTCTTATGGTCTTGACCAGCTCGAGCGAATTAATTGAAAAACGCTTGAAAAAATCTTAAAAAAACTTTGCCTTAAACTATTTTCTATTCTACCCAACTATATCAGCTTAGTGGCAGAGTGAAATTACTTACCAATATAAAGCTATCCCATATTTACAAATTAAGAACACTATTTTAAACATGTTTAAGTGACCTCCTTTTGGATTTTCATTTATATGAACATTTAGTACAAAAATGCATTCTCAGTGCACAATAATTGCATTCTAAGTACATAATTGCTGACAAACGCACAATTTTTCTTTTGAACAGGTTGTTGGTGGTTATCCGTATAATAGTTCTAGCATTCTTCTTATCTTGGAGAATTCGGAACCCCAACTATGATGCAATGTGGTTATGGGGAATATCAATTGTGTGTGAAATTTGGTTTGCTTTCTCTTGGCTTCTTGATATTCTCCCTAAACTCAACCCCATAAATAGAAGCACAGACCTTGCTGCTTTACATGACAAGTTTGATCAACCATCTCCTTCCAACCCTACTGGTCGTTCAGACTTACCTGGAGTTGATTTTTTTGTGTCCACTGCTGACCCTGAAAAGGAGCCACCACTTGTCACTGCCAACACTATTCTTTCCATTCTTGGCGTTGACTACCCAATTGAAAAGATCTCATGCTATATTTCAGATGATGGTGGTGCCATTCTCACATTTGAAGCCATGGCTGAAGCTGTCAAATTTGCTGAGGTCTGTTTAAAATCTTGGACAAGGAACTCATTAAAGCAAAGAATGAAAAAAAAAAAAAAAAAGGGAAAAAGGGAAAAAGTACTTAATTATCTTATAAACTATGATCACCTCAAGCTGTTAAAACTTTAATAAGCTACCAAAAATTAAAGTTATAAGGCAAATAATAAGTCACTGCCAAGAATTCAGGAATGTTGTATATCAAACATGTGACAAGTTTTACTCAAGTTTAGATTGATTGTGATATGTAACATCAACTAGTTTCTTGATTATGTATTAACAGGTTTGGGTACCTTTTTGTCGGAAACACAATATTGAGCCAAGGAACCCTGATGCCTACTTCAACATAAAAAAAGACCCCACAAAGAACAAGAAAAGGCCTGATTTTGTGAAGGACAGGAGATGGATCAAAAGAGAGTATGATGAATTTAAGGTCAGAATCAATGGACTTCCTGAAGTAATACGTGAAAGGAGTAAAATGTATAACTCTAAGGAGGAGAAGAAGGAAAAGCAGATAGCTATGGAGAAAAATGGGGGAGTTCTACCCCCAGATCACCCCATTGATGTTCCTAAAGCTACATGGATGGCTGACGGCACTCACTGGCCAGGGACATGGCTCAACTCTACCCCTGATCACTCAAAGGGTGACCATGCTGGAATCTTGCAGGTACTACATATACATCTATTTTCTCTTTTTGTTAGAGATATAAATTGGTGATGAAGCTCTTACCATGGTTAAATGTAAATTTTTGGTGAAGGCATATAAATAGTTTTTACTTTTTATATTATACCTAACCATAATGAAAGCTGCTTAGAACCTTCACTTCTCACCTTGAGATAATCAAGAATGATTTTAAGTCAACAATTCACAAATACTTTGGATTATGGCTCGAAATTCTGCTTCAATACTTGACCTAGCAACCACATTTTGCATTTTATTCCTCCATGTTAATTATTAGGTTTATACAAAGAAGCATACAATAGCTCAAGATAGACCGTCGATGGTGCCTGTGTAAACTTCTAAGGATAGGCTTATATCTGTAACACGCCCCTTCCATTAAGAGGCCTTTCACACTTTTTCTCCATCAATTTATATTCATGTTAACTTGATAAGTTGAAGTTGGTCATAGTTAAAACAGAATGTCCTTGTTTATTACTTACAGGTGATGAGTAAGGTCCCAGAGCATGACCCAGTAATGGGTTTTGCAGATGAGAAAAAGCTAGATTTCACAGGCGTAGACATCAGGATTCCAATGTTTGCATATGTCTCCAGAGAGAAGCGACCAGGGTATGACCATAACAAGAAAGCAGGAGCCATGAATGCCATGGTCCGAGCCTCGGCAATATTGTCCAATGGCCCCTTTATACTCAATTTGGATTGTGACCACTACGTATACAATTCTGTTGCTTTGAAGGAGGGAATGTGCTTCATGTTGGACCGTGGTGGTGACCGCGTATGTTACATACAGTTTCCACAAAGATTTGAAGGGATTGATCCTTCTGATAGATATGCAAACCACAACACAGTCTTCTTTGATGGTAAAACTCAAAACCTTTCACCTATAGCTTAAATGGTAGTGATAGTGTTTCCAATATATACTTTGTTAGTATCTACCTGTGTTTAACAATGTATAACTCATTAGGAAATATGAGAGCATTGGATGGTCTTCAAGGTCCAATGTATGTGGGGACAGGTTGCATGTTTAGGAGGTATGCACTTTATGGATTTGAACCACCGAGATTCATTGAGCACACAGGTGTGTTTGGAAGAGTAAAAACCAAGGTGAACCGTGATGCACTGCAGGCAAGGTCACGTCTTGATGATGATAGGCAACCCCTTACATCTGATTCAGAATTGGGTTTCCCTCAGAAGTTTGGAAGCTCATCTATGTTCACAGATACCATACCTGTTTCTGAGTTCCAAGCAAGGCCACTTGCTGATCACAAATCTGTCAAGAATGGCAGACCACCAGGAGCATTGCTCATTCCACGTCCACCATTGGATGCACCCACTGTCGCTGAGGCAATTGCTGTCATCTCTTGCTGGTAATTTGCTTGGTTATCTCTCTTTTTAAGTATTTCATCAAGAGTAGTGTTGTATAGCTAGACAAAATTATTCATGATTTTGAAAAATTTAGCTAGATTAAGGGTTGTTATTGAATAAAATAAAGTATCATCACTCATCCTTTCATTTCCTTCAACATGACATTGTATCGAAATCTCTAAGACCAAGTGGTTTAGAGTTCGATCTTTGTACATTGTTCACCCTTGGGAAAGTTGATTCATGGTATGATATATCAAAACCTCTGTGACCTAGTGATCTGGAGTTTGATCATTGAACATCGTCCACCCTTCAAGCGCAGAAAGCTCTTGCGTGAAGGGACATATTAGATATATAAATATACAAATCATTGGTATTTATTCATATAATAACTTAAAACTTTTGAAGAAATTGGTTGGTTTGTGATAGTATGTCAACTTTTTAATGTCAAATTCTGGTAAAGAATTTTTTAGCTATTATGCATTTTCCTTTTATCAAACACTCATTTTGGTGATGTATAAGGAAATAAAGTTTGAAAACCTTGGGTAATGGCTCATGATTTTGATGTATTAATGCAGGTATGAGGACAAGACAGAATGGGGGGATAGGATAGGTTGGATTTACGGGTCAGTGACAGAGGATGTTGTGACAGGTTATAGGATGCATAACCGTGGGTGGAGATCTATTTATTGCATCACAAAGAGAGATGCTTTCAGGGGCACAGCACCTATAAATCTCACTGATCGTCTACACCAGGTGCTAAGATGGGCCACAGGTTCTGTTGAGATTTTCTTCTCAAAAAACAACGCAATTTTTGCAACAAGACGCCTCAAATTCTTACAGCGAATAGCATATCTCAATGTTGGCATCTACCCTTTTACCTCCTTGTTTTTGGTCGTATATTGCTTCATTCCCGCAATGTCCCTTTTCTCAGGACAATTCATAGTCCAAGGCTTAAATGTAGCTTTCCTCACATATCTTTTGCTCATTACAATTTGCCTCACTCTTCTCTCCCTCCTTGAAGTAAAGTGGTCAGGCATTGCCCTTGAGGAATGGTGGCGTAATGAACAGTTTTGGGTCATTGGTGGCACTAGTGCACACCTTGTTGCTGTCATACAAGGTTTGCTTAAGGTCATAGCTGGCATAGAGATTTCATTTACTTTAACATCTAAGTCAGCAGGAGAAGATGAAGATGATGTCTATGCTGATCTTTACATTGTGAAATGGACTAGTCTTTTCATAATGCCACTAACAATTATCATTGTTAACCTTATTGCTGTAATCATGGGGTTGTTAAGGACCGTATACAGTGTTATACCTCAGTGGAATAAGCTACTGGGAAGTTTGTTCTTTAGTTTCTGGGTGCTGTCTCATATGTACCCTTTTGCTAAAGGGTTGATGGGTAGGAGAGGAAGGGTACCCACAATTGTTTATGTGTGGTCAGGGTTGCTTTCTATTATAATTGCATTGCTTTGGATTTCAATTGATCCTCCAACTGACACTATGGCAGGAGGAAGTCTTGATATATGAGATGATGAAAAAGAAGAGTACATAGGGATCTTCTGCATATAAGAGAATATTGCACATACCTTTGAAGGAAATTCTCATGGTGATGTAAAGGATAGAAATGTACAATAGAGAAGAAGAGGAGGTCTATTGAAATTGCTCATGGTCTGTAGAGATATTTTCATATTTATTTATTTACGAAGCTGTAGATTTTTCAGTCATATACACTATAGTGTTATAGAGACATTAATTCCCTGACATCATTATAAGGATGATATTGTTTGTATTTGACAAATTAAGTGACTAAAATAGACAAATTAAATAGATAAGGCTAATATGAACCCGCTTTGGAAATAGGTTTAATTTGATTGTTTTAGAAAATAAAGCTAAGTATGAATTGAATTGTACTCATTTCAATACATATATATATATATATATATATTCATTTAACAAATATTATAGTTTTCAAGAATTAAGAAGTTCTATCAACAAATTTTATTTTTAAAAGTTCAAATATTAATATTTTTTCTAAAAACACATATTACTTGGCACCACCCGCAAACCCTTTGTTGGAAATGGACACCAATATTTGTTAGTATATGGATGTCCTAGAGACAATCTTTTGATTAGATTAGGACATAAGTGGACCTTTGTATTGTCGCAAATAAATAAAAGCATTCTTTATCCTGTTTCATATTTTGTCTCGATATTACTGTTAATATTATATATGAGTAACTGGATAAACCCTTTGGAATAAAATAGGTATCTCTTGAGTATCTGTGATGAGATCACGATCATGAGGATTCAAGGATACTGGATGTTTATTCCTAATTTTATGTTCCTAGTCTAGAGACACTGAGAATGGGGATCAGTGATCTCGGGTAAGACTAGCACGACTTATCTACTTGTATTCGGATGCAAGGTAAAGACCTCATGAGCTACAGATATGGAGATGTCTTAGCTAAAGTCGTGGGTGGATCTATAAGGGTATAGCTCGCACTGAACAGACCCACAAAAGAGACTCATAGCTAAAGTCGTGGGTGGATCTAAAGTCATGAGGAAATCTCACAGAGAGTATCATTAGAGTAGTCTCTTTATATTTGGGTATGTCTTTCCTTAGACCAGAAGTTATTACCTAGATTGTGTTCTAGAAGGCATGCTTTGACTGTATACCTCGTCTGCCTGAAACATGGAGACTCATAGGTATACTGTTGGGCTTGTCCTGAAAGAGCACAGGGCTAGGGTGATAAGCTGAAGGAATTCGTCAAATCTCTGTGAGAGATTAGGTTATCTATAAACCGGAGAAATCGGGATGACATTTACAGGGACTCGGGAATCTATGCATAGTAAAAGAGATCATGAGATGATCTGCCTTTAGAGTCAGTAAATTGAAGATTCCCTATTTCGAATAAAGTTTACCCTAAACCGCAAGGGTTGATACGTTTCCTTACCCTAGTTTTATGGGAAGGTAACCGAGACGAAAGGAAATACATACGGCAACCAAATATGTTTAATAGGATGATTATGTCATTAACCTAACTAGCTCTGGGGCAACAAAGCATTGCTAGTGCTCTGTGTTGTCATTAGATGGGTTGTGGGCTTATTGGGCCCAAGCCCATTTATGTCAGTGGCTATGTTGGGCCTAATGGGTCACACACTAACACCTTATTGTCATGACAATATAGCATTAAAGGTATCGGGCCTAATAATGGTTGTTAGCCCAAGAAGAAGTTTGGAAGCCCACCAAAAGGGAAAAAGGGCGCATGGTTAGTTAATGAGGTTGGATGGTCCAAGACATTACTAATTAATTTAATTAGTTAAATTAATTATCAAATGTTTAAATTTTGAATTTTGAATTTGAAATTTGAAATTTGAATTTTGAAATTTGAATTTTGAAATTTGAAATTTGAAATTTGAAATTTTGAATTTGAATTTTGAATTTGAAATTTGAATTTGAATTTGGAATTTAAAATTTAAATATTTGAACGTTTGAATTCGAATTTGAATTGGCTATGAAAAGTTGTTTCATAACAAAAGGATAAGATAAGATCTTGTTGGAACAAATCCCAAATATCAAGAGGAGATCTTTGAGAATCTTCTAGTGAGGATATGGGGCGCTGATTTTGGCATCTGATGATGGTCATAGGATCAACCAAATGAGCTCCAGTCAGATTTGGTTTGTTGAGAGAATAAGGGAGACAGTTGGTTCAAGTTTGAATGCATCTGCTCAACGTATCTGGACTGTTATGAGGCCAAGTGGGGCGCACCATATGGCTGACCATATGATGGTTGTTGAGTCAGATTCTTGTTGAGATATTCACTTGATATCATGAGGATGTGAGAGGAGGTTGTTGACAAGATTTGAATTTTGTAACAACTCCACTCATCCCCCCTAGTGTGCGCTACATAGGGCTTTATTTAAGTGAAGAAAATCTGATTTTAATAAGATTATTCTCTCATCTCCTTGTGGGTTCCTTTTGTCAGGTTTTTCTTAAGAGAGTTTCGAAATAACCTAGCCCTTTTCAAAGTAAAACCATGCGCCACTTTTGTGTCTATTCTTGCTGAATAGTCACTCTTCTAAACACCTTGACCTAGCCTCCTCCTTCACACATTGGGCGCATATCTTGCCTCCATTGGTGTTTTCGTTGGTGGCCTTGAAGAAGAGTTCTTCCGTCTTGACAAAGGGTGGTGTGGATCAACATTAGAGGGCTTGCATCTTCAAGCCTCATCTTGATCATCCTCAAGTTTTGGAAAGCAAACAAGGTAACATCCATGCCCTAAAGCATGTTTCTTGATATGGTATGTGGTATTCCGCTCGAAAAATTTTGTTTTTCCCTCTCACATGCCTCGACCTTTAAGGTCAGTTTCTTTCAAGTGGTATCAGAGCCCGGTTGCTTTACCATCGGCAGGTGATGGTACCTTGTTAGTAAAAACTTGTTCTTTACGGTCAAAATTCTTTAAAGAATTAAAACTTGAATCATAGCATATGGATTTCGAAATACCATGCTTTAAATCGTTAAAGTTTTTATTTTATGAACATGTTAATGTGATTGCTATGTTCATATGTCTGTATGTGATCATGGTTTTGTTTCTTTTCTTTGTGAAAGTTTTTAAAAGAAACACCTTTTTGAAAGGGATAAAATCGGCCATGAAGGGTACTATGAGTACCTTGATTGTTTTCTTAATTTTCGCTGTGAATTGTTCCATGAGAAAGACATGAAATTTTGTTAAAAATTTAATCATATGTGATATGTGATTCGGCCATACCATGTGTGGTTTAATTTTGTGTTCTTTGAGAAAGAGTCATCAAAATTTAAATTATATTAATTGTTATATAATTCGGCCATTAAGAAAATTTGAATCATGATTCTTGTGTTGATATTTTAAATGTTAAAATGATCTGACGTATGGATGAACATGTTATATAATATGTTATATTATGTGCTTGCAAGTTATTTGTATTTTCAGGTACAAATTGGAAGGGGATGGTCATGGTGCCCGAGTTTAAATTTCAAATTTTATATTTTAAATTAAAGGTGTAATTTTGTTCGATTTGAATTAAAATGTAATTTTGAATTTTAAATTTTGTATTTGTCCCTCCAAAGATGTTTTGGAGTTTCTTCAATTATATGTAATTAGAGAAATAGGCTAGTGGCGTTTAGACGACAAGGAGCCATGGCTTGAGAAGCGGAAGGACGAATGCACGAGCACCATGACCGTCTCAAATAAAACTGTTTTATTAGCATGTATGCTTTTATGTTTCAAACGACTAGTATGCATGAATTGGACAAAGCGCGCTTGTGTGTATTATTATGCACGTCCAATTTCGACTAGTCTAAACCGATAGATGTATGACATAGGTTACGACTAGCATGATAATATATTAATGCGTTTGATGAGACCTAATAAAATCCCTAAATAAAAGGAACCCTTAAAAGGAATAAATTATTAAGCATATGATTACCTCCCACCACCAATATTACTCGAACCTCCTCTACATAGTGGTGCTCCACAACTCAGTTGGGACCCACTGTTTCGTTGAGTAAGAGTAGTATTAGAAGTGTTAGACACTTAGGGTGCTGGTTAATACTTAACTGAGACATAAGTTGCAGGCTCAGCCGGGCTTATGTGCTTAGGGTAATAATGCTAGGTTGGTTGCATGAGATGCACCACTAAGTGACAAGGAGTTGTCAACCTAATGTTAAGAGAGGGTATGAGATACTGTTGATGAGGATCAACCCATTATTTAAATTAATCTTGCGGTCTCAGACGGGGGTTAAAATAAATAATCGCACTCTTAATCCCACTAAGGTAAAATCTAAAAGTAGATAAACCCTAAGTCAAATGGTAAGGGTCATTGACTTAGATAAAATAGTGGGAGGGGCAAATTATTTAAAGTCTTTAATAATTTGTTACACGACAATATATATTAATTAATCTATCTTTACATTTTCAGTTTTTTTAGTATGACTAATTCACTGTCACTGCGCTCAATACTCGATACGAACAAACTGACCGGTCCTAATTTTATGGACTGGTATCGGAACGTCAGAAATGTTCTGCGGGCCGAAAAAGTTGCTTATGTCCTTGACACTGCTTTACCTATTGCGCCTAAGGAAGGGGAAGATGGGTTCACGGAATTTGATTTCGAGGCCCACAAGCAACACATGGATGATAATGTGTTGGCTTGTTGCATCATGCTGGCATCCATGTCGCCTGAACTGCGTAAACAGCACGAGCATATGGATGCCCCCTCTATTATCCTGCATCTCAGGGAGTTGTATGATATTAAAGGCAGACATGAGAGGTATGAGACCTTTAGGGAATTGTTCCTATGCAAGATGACTGAAGGCATGTGTTTTAACCGCCATGTACTGAAGATGATAGCGCTCATTGAGAAGCTAGAGGGTCTAGGGTTCACAATGGATGCTGAATTAATTAATGACTTAGTTCTATCATCACTTCCTCCTTCTTTTAGTGAATTCATAATGAATTACAACATGCATGGGATGCTTGTGAGCTTGCCAGAGTTGTTAAGTATGTTAACAACTGCTGAAATGTCTATCAAGAAGGATGAGTCACAAGCTCTTCTGATTGGTGGGCCTAAAAAGGCCAAGGGTATGGGCAAGGAGCCTGCAAAAGGCAACTCCCTTAAGCCCAAAGGAAAATCCAATAAGAAAAAGGGCAAAGAGAAAGGTAAGAGTGCACCCAAGGACAAAAGCGATGTTGTATGCTTCCATTGTGGCAAGAATGGCCATTGGAAGAGGAATTGTCCAGACTACCTGAAGAGTGTGAAGGAGCATGGTGATGCTTCTACCTCAGGTATTTACATGATTGAGATAAATTATTCTTGTGCTAATCCGACTTCATGGGTATTGGATACCGGTTGTGGTTCTTATAATCTGCAATGTGATTGCAGGTGCTTAGGAGCCCTAGAAGATTGGAGAAGAATGAGGTGGACCTCCGCGTTGGTGATGGAGCAAGAGTTGCTCATGCTGGTGGAGATACCGACCTCATTAGCCTACGGGCCTCTTATTGCATTTTAATAATTGTCTTTATGTTTCCGGCATTTCTAGAAACATTATTTCTATTTCTTGTTTAGAACAAGATGGTTTTGCTTTCACTATTAGGGACGGTACATTTTCTATCATTTTGAATGATATTATTTTTGGTACTGCTTCTTTAATAAATGGCTTGTATGTTTTGGAAATGGGAACTGAAGTGCTCAATGTAGATGTGAAATGACCTAGGATAGATAATCAATCCTATCTTTGGCACTATAGACTAGGGCACATAAATGAAACAAGATTGTCTAGGATGCATAGAGATGGATACCTAGATTCCAAGGATTTGGAATCCTATGGACAATGTGAATCTTGTCTAGCTGGAAAAATGATTCATTAAAAGCCTAATGGGCTTGAGATTCATAGGGCTAGTGAGTTATTAGAACTCATTCACTCTGATGTATGTGGCCCAATGTCTATTGAGGCTAGAGGAGGACACTCCTATTTCATTACCTTTACTGATGAAGTAGAGAAACAGCGTGGCAAGATGATTAAGTCATTGCGATCAGATCATGGTGGTGAATATCTGAGCCATGAGTTTCAGGATTATCTAAGAGAAAATGGAATTCTCTCACAGTTTACTGCACTTTACACACCACACCAAAATGGTGTCTTCGAAAGGAGAAATAAGACCTTGTTAGACATGGTTAGGTCTATGATGAGTGAGACTCAACTTCCAAAATTGTTTTGGGGATATGCCTTAGATACAGCGGCATACCTTCTAAATAGGGTACCGTCTAAATCTCTTCAGACCACACCATATAAGATATGGAACGGTAAGAAACCCAACCTGAGTTACCTCAGGGTATGGGGATCGCTGGCTTATGTCAAAGCGTTGGCATCAGACAAGCTTAGTGCTGAGAGTACTAAATGTCTATTTGTGGGGAAGGTTCTAAGGGATACTGCTTTTACTCCAAGAATGAACACAAGGTGTTTGTATCCAGGAATGCTGAGTTCCTTGAGAAGGATTTGATCTCTCAAGGAGCCAGTGGGAGTAAGATTGATCTTGAAGAAGTACAAGAACCACAAGAACAGATTGAGGAACCCGAGTCTGCTCCGCAGGCGACGTTCTCCAATGGAGAAGTAAACACACAACTCCGTAGATGTACGAGGGTCATCCATCCACCTGAGAGGTATGGGTTTGTGATTGAGAATCAGCAAACCGTCGAGGATGATGAACCAAGTAACTACGAAGAGGCAGTTGACTCTTCTAGATGGCTCGAAGCCATGGAATCTGAAATGGATTCGATGTATCAAAACAAGGTATGGACCTTGGTTCCTAAACCGCAAGGAATAGTTCACAAATGGGTCTTTAAAAGAAAGACTGATGCAGATGGCAACATTCAGACCTACAAAGCTAGGTTGGTGGCGAAAAGGTATCATCAAAAACAAGGAGTTGAATATGATGAGACTTTCTCACCGGTTGCCATGATCAAATCTATTAGGATCATGCTTGCAATAGTAGCAGGCATCAAGGAGTTGGAATATTCGTTTTGATGAAATCGTTAAGAGTAACGGTTTTATCAAGAACGAAGATGAACCTTGTGTTTACAAGAAGGTTAGTAGGAGTAATGTCGTCTTCCTGGTACTTTATGTATATGACATAATAGGAAATGACATCCCCACATTACAAATAACGAAAGAGTGGCTTTCAAAAGGCTTCACCATGAAGGATTTGGGAGAAGCGGCCTTTATACTTGGTATAAAGATCTATAGAGATAGATCCAATAGGCTGCTGGGTTTATCTCAATCCACGTATGTTGACAAGATGCTAAAGAGGTTTAGCATGGAAGGGTCGAAAAGGGGTTTTCTTCCCGTCAGTCATGGGGTACATCTTTCAAAGGCTATGTGTCCTAAGTCACAGCCTGAAAAGGATCGCATGAGTGGAATTCCATACGCTTCGGCTATTGGATCCATCATGTATGCCATGATATGTACGAGACCAGATGTCTCATATGCTTTAAGCATTACGAGCAGATACCAGTCTGACCCTGGAGAGGGTCACTGGACAGCAGTCAAGACCATCCTTAAGTACTTAAGAAGAACTAAGGATGCGTTTCTGGTCTATGGTGAGGTTGATGAGCTTTCAGTGAAAGGATTCACTGATGCCAGCTTTCAGAGTGACAAAGATGACTGTAAGTCACAATCAGTGTTCGTGTTCACCTTAAATGGTGGGGCAGTATCTTGGAAGAGTTCCAAGCAGGAGACAACAGCAGATTCAACGACAGAAGCTGAATACATAGCTGCTTCAGAAGCGGCTAAGGAGGCCGTGTGGATCAAGAAGTTCATATCTGAACTAAGGGTGGTTCCAAGCGTAGATGAGCCCATACAGTTGCTTTACGAAAGCACTGGAGCCATTGCGCAGTCAAAGGAACCTAGGTCTCATCAAAGATCTAAACACGTGCTCCGCAGATATCACCTGATTAGAGTAATCATTGATAGGATGGATGTAAAGATGGATTATGTTCCCACAGATGATAATGTAGCCAATTCTCTGACAAAGGCTGTTTCTCAGAGAAAACATGATAGTCATTATGAGGCTTTGGGTATACGACTTAGGTCTGATTGGCTCTAGGCCAAGTGGGAGCTTGTTAGTATATGGATGTCCTAGAGACAATCTTTTGATTAGATTAGGACATAAGTGGACCTTTGTATGGTCGCAAATAAATAAAAGCATTCTTTATCCTGTTTCATATTTTGTCTCGATATTACTGTTAATATTATATATGAGTAACTGGATAAACCTCTTGGAATAAAATAGGTATCTCTTGAGTATCTGATATGAGATCACGATCATGAGGATTCAAGGATACTGGATGTTTATTCCTAATTTTATGTTCCTAGTCTAGAGACACTGAGAATGAGGATCAGTGATCTCGGGTAAGACTAGCACGACTTATCTACTTGTATTCGGATGCAAGGTAAAGACCTCATGAGCTACAGATATGGAGATGTCTTAGCTAAAGTCGTGGGTGGATCTATAAGGGTATAGCTCGCACTGAACAGACCCACAAAAGAGACTCTATGAGGAAATCTCACAGAGAGTATCATTAGAGTAGTCTCTCACATGTCTATTCTTTAAAAGTTCAAATATTAATATTTTTTCTAAAAACACAAATTACTTGGCACCACCCGCAAACCCTTTGTTGGAAATGGACACCAATATTATCTAACATAACATCAGACCAACATCATATGATTTATATTTTCAGTTGTGATCATGTAAAATATTCTATGGTGGGGCATTATTATGCCCTATATGTAACACCCCGTTCTAGAACCGGTTTGTTAACATGCATTACATACGGCATTAAGCGCAGTTACAATCACAACAATTGAATAAAAGTACGGATGAATTTTTTCCTTTTTATTTATAAACGTTTTTGTTTAAAATCAATTCCGTAATTAAAACAATTCTCATAAATGTGATCATAACTTAAACTATATGTGGACCACCTAATGTAAGTTTTATTTAGACCATACGTTGCTACCATAGTGTTTCAAGTAGTCCCCTTAGACCAACAAGGCTTAAAAACTCATTTTTATTGTTACTCAACACTAAACACCTCCACTTTTTAGTTACCTAAGAAATTTTATACTACTTATATGGTCCTCATCTTCCAATATGTTATAGATATCTTCGTTAGCTACGCGTGTGTTCAAACCGCGCACCTATGAAGCACCGACACTTCAAAAACCCTGACGTGTCGTGTCCGACACTTCCTGACACTCTCGGACACTCCGACACTCCCCGACACTCCAACACACGTTATAGAAATTCAAAAAAAGATCCAAAGGTTAATTTGCGTTGAGTTTTTAGTTTCAATTATTAGATTCGTTGGATTACGATTATCATTTTATTGAGTTTAATATAAATATTTGGGATACGTTATGTTTCTTTGCAAAATTTATGAATATTATAAGTTTAGATTCATTTTTTTGTTAAATTATTGAATATTAAATATAATATACACTACATAAATAAAAATTATTATTTAGTATCAAAACGTGTCCTAACGTGTCGAAATCTAACATTTTTTAAAATTAACGTGTCAGAGTGTCGTGTCGTATCGTGTCCCGTGTCGGTATCTGTGCTACATAGTCGCACACAATTCGGAGCACCGTAGTCCAAGTTATGAATTTTCTAAGAAACGAGTACTGAACCCATTGGGCCCAGCGCGAACAGCGTTAGAACAGCGCGAATAGCGCCACGAAACAGCAGATTCCCAGATTTCTGGCACGAACAACGCCAACCTGGTGCGAATAGTGCCAAGAATGCGTTTTTTCATTGTATGTTGGCGCGGTTAGCGCCACCACGGCGCTAATAGCGCCAAGGATCTGGAGATTACACCTAACCTTAGTACTTTACCCCTAACTGGAGTTATACTTATCCGATTGACGCAATCTTGGTCTCGTCAAAAAGCTAAGAAAAAGATCTATAACTTCCAGTAGGACACAAGGTCCAAATCCATCATATAGGATATGAAAAATGGTCAACAAGACATGATATTCTTATATTTACATCGATTCTCAACTCAAAGGGGTTTTCTTTCACCTAATAGAGATTATACCATCACTTCAACGCATGATTCTTAACTATTTTAAGACACACATTTATCAAAATAGGCATCCATGCCCTTCCATCATATATACAATAAGCACAATATTACACAATCTCTAAATGTCTTTAATACGTAACTATGAGACTTAGCTACAAAACACTATGATCAAATCATTGGCTCCCATCAACAACAGAGACACCAAAGAAAGAGAGCATAGGCTAAGTCCACCAAAATAAAGCATGACTTACATATAACAAATAGCTTTCAATTACAAATCCTATACATAGTAACTACTAATGACATGCATAACCAAAATAGTGCAATATCCTCATGTATCAATCTAGTCCAAGTATGGCCACTTGCCACCAGAGGCTCCTGCAGCATCTGTACCTGAAAGGGAGTCCCTACAACACGGGGTGAGATCTGCGAATACATCTCAGTAAACCAGGGGTCCTTGGAGCATCTCTCCACCCTATAGTTCACTCACAGTATATTAACAACAATCTGTAAATAATGCAGTAAATACATATCCATGCAGTGTGTAAAAATACCTCCAAGAGACATCCCTCGAGCTCTCATGCTGTCCTAAAGATACTCAGACGCAAAATAGTCCTACTGACCAGTTAAACTACCAAGTATGAATTACAGATTGTCATGCAACATACAAAACATAGGGAAACACCATCCTATGCCACACAAAATGCATACACATATGTATAACAAAGCATTAAACTACCTTATTGCGTATATAACACTATCAATAACCACTACTCATTCCGGGCTTGGTGGAACAATAAAGGGATCAATTCCCAAAATCCGAAGGCTTACCTCAATGCTTCCAATCTCAACCTTTGTTCTTCACCAACTTAAACAATCAAGCTTTATAATCAATACCTACATCAAGGTACTAGACAATCTATCAAGTCAATCTAATGAATACCAATATATTCATCAACCAAACAAATATATTCACACCACAATAGGCATGAACTTACCAATTCAAGTGAGCTAATCAAGCTTCATGGCTTCCTTCAATGGTTGGTCCTTCAATGTTGGTCCATAAGGCTCAATCCTAGCCATCACATGGACACAATTAACATCCAACCAAACCATTGTTTACCAATGCAAGAAAATCCACAAACCAAGCATATATTCTTGCAAATTTTAAAGCATAATCAAATGACTATCTAAGTTCATTTCTACCGTTTATTTATTATTTCTAACAACTTTTACAAAGGATTTAAGCTTAATTCAAACTCAAACTCATACAATCCAAAAGCACTATTCATCATCTTTCTCAATCTTACAATCTCCATGAAAACTAAGTTTAAGGAATAAAAACTTACCCCAAAAGATCACACAACCAATGAATGTTGATCTCTTAAGCTCCCCTTGAAGGAAATGCCTATAAACTTCTCCAATCCTCAAGAATTTCGCCCCTCAAACAAGCTAAGATCTCCACCCACAATGGTTCCCAACTAACAAGGAGTGGTGGGTTGTGAAGAGGAAGGAATTTGATGCAAGTTTGCCTTTGTAATGGATTGGTTTGGGTGAGAGATGAGTGAGCTAGGGTTTTTGTCTTGAAAATGGGTTCTCCTCCCTCTCACTCTCAGTTTTGTCGAAGAAGAAGAAGAATGGAGTGGGTTGTGGTGTTTTACCACTTAACTTAGGAAAGTTATTTTTACCGGGTAAAAGCTTATCTATCTAGTTAACTCTGTTCTTTTTCAAACTTTTCCTAAAGGTCTGAAATATTTTTCTAGGAATATTTCTACTCTTACTTATACATTTTGGGTACTTTTGCCTACACCTATTTTTACCTCATAATTTTCATTAATTGCACTTTTTATCTCAAAAGTGGCCTTAATTCCTTTAATTAGATATTTTACCTAATTTAATCCACTAATACAAGTTAATTGCCTATTACCTACAATTAATTAAATCTCATGACGAAGGATATTATACTATACCAAATTATTTTCAGTACCGTACTAAGTATTCGGTATATCTTTATTAAATATGATAAAAAATAATACTTTTACACTACTTTTTTTTTGGTAACATACTTTTACACTACTTTACTTTTATATTTATTTTCACACATATCTTATATTTTTCTATTTTGGAAAAGAGAGATTGTAAGAAGGACATGATATTTATACATACACTAAAAAGTCATATGTCCCCACTAATGAAAAATTCATTCAATTCATCACGTATTTTTTATTTCTTATTTAAATTCTTGATTGAATACCTTTGGATTTAGATATCCTGTAAAAAAATCGTAATTGTCCTTGTTGATATCACATTATTTTTTTTAAAATTATTTAAAAGTCTTTTAAAAATAAATCTTGAAAATCTTAATTGAATACCAATCGAATTTCATAATATTCTGATATTTGTTTTTTTCCTTAAATTTTAATTTTTTTTGTAAATATCTTTTTTGATCCTTAACAAAAAACACGGTCCCCACTTTAGTCCCTTACAAAAAAAATTAGTCAGTTGGTCTCTAACAAATTCAAAGTGGACCCATTTAGTTAAAATCGTGGTCCCTCACAATTTCAAAAAAGACCCATATTAGTCCATCAAAAGGACTAAAATGGGTTCACTTTGAAATTGTTAGGGACCAACTGACTAATTTTTTTTGTAAGGAACTAAAGTGGGGACTGTATTTTTTGTTAAGGACCCAAAATGGTATTTACTTTTTTTTTTTAAATATAAATATTTATTAAATGATAGAATTCAATATTGGTGAGTTAAAATCGGAAAGAATATCCCATTTCATTAAAGGAGTGAAATAGAAAATCAATCGAATATTTGTTTAACGTTAGAACAGATTTGGTCCCAAACAGAAACAGGTTGATAAGAACCTCACCAAGAACCTACCACAATCCCTGCGTGTTGCAAGAAAAAATTGGCACCTGATTCAATCCCCTCACTGCGCAAGCTAGATCCATGCTTTTCTTGCTCTCAACTCACTTTTAAGGTTTATTCCTCAATCTCAAATCTCTATCTGTTCCTTCATCCACTTCTCCATTTGTTCCGCAGCTGAATAATTAGTTGTCAATTTGATGCATGCAAGCTAACTGATTTTGTAAATTGATGATGCTGTTAATAAAATCAGAATAGTATGCTGTTCATTGAGTTCCAGACATGTCATAATTTGTTGAATGTATTGGCTTCTTAATGCTTTGTCTCATTTCACGGTGGCTGTTTGATGAAATGAGGAATAAATTTTTTATTTTTTTTTGGGGTGTACGGGTGGAGGTTCTTTCTCTTTATGAAGTGTGATTTTGGACCCTGTTGAAGCTCTTTTAGAGATTAGAATTTTAATGGGTAATTACTGTTACCAGATATTTCTAGTGTTAATTAAGGATGCTAAAAACTGGTTTTGATGTTAAATCTGTTGGACTATGGACTGATGATGTTGATGAACGCTTTTTGGTCTTAGATTTAGTATTTGCATGCCTTTAGCTTATTATTTGATTTCTGGTTGGACCATGTGTAAATGGAAACTTGGAGATGTTCTTGAGAATAATTTCTTTGTCACTTCCCCTGATATTTTGGTCTGGGATAGTATTACGTTTTTGGCTTTTAAGTGGTGTGCTGCTCATTGCTGCTTCAAGCGTTGCTATCTTGGATTTGCATAGAGATTTGGAAGCGCCTTGCTCCATACATTTTAGTATCTTTTTGTCTTTTCTGTTTTGGAGGATTTATTATTTTCCAGTTAGTTATACTTTGAATATACATGTTTCTTCTTCTTCATGACTTCATATTAGTGACTATTGCCATTGCTCAATTTAGAAGTAAGTTGATTTTTTACCGTCTCATGGCATGAGGTCTCATACTTTTGCTTTCACTTTCTCATTCTCTATACCTTACTTCGTTCTTATTTAAAATACTCTCTTTTCTGGTAAGTTGGGAATGGTTGGTACAGGAAACAACTTTGGTTTGAGCATTTTCCTTTGTCTTTAAAACATAACTTAAAAAAGCATATTTGGTAATGAACATGATTCTTGGAAAGGAGCGGACAGTGAGAGGAGTTCTTTGCTTGGATTAGTTCTTGATGCTTGCCTTGCAAATTTTCTCTCAATTACATTATGACATTGACACATTTATAGCTTCAATTTGGTGTTCTGCTCCTAGTTGTTTCAAAATAATAGCCATATCTGATATGTAGATAGACTAAATTGCCTTGCTGCATTCTTTTTCTTTTGTTTTCCCATGTTCCATATTCAATCCTGACTCTTATGTTTTGTAGGATATATAATATAAATAATTTTATAAAAAAAAGTTCTACATCTCAAATTCTTTTGCTGTATAACCATAACTTAGTTCAATAGTAATTGGCAACATTTTTCTTAATATCAAACATAATGGTTGACTATTCCGTTTGGATTTAGACCAGACTTAAATTTCTAATTTTTTTTTAAGGATTCAATTGAATCAATTAATTTTTCAGTAACTAAAGTTAAAAGTGGGTCAATTTTCAGGATCAGAAGTCTAGTTTAACCTCACCTTTCCTATTGAGAAGTCAGTGAAAGAAGTGAAAGCACGGCATGAATAGCGCTGGGTCACTCAAGTCTTCAAGTTCTGAATTGGATCTTGATCGACCCAACCTTGAGGATTACCTGCCTTCAGGAGTCACCATTCAACCAGAACCTCATGGAAAGCTTCGCCTGTATGCCTTCTCTTTTTCCATGACTTGCTTTTACTGTTATTTGGATACTGAACATAAGTGGGAAGTGAAAAGGAAGCAGTATTTTCTTCACTTGATATTTTTTCGAGAATGGAGTTTTAGTTGTGATTTTAATATTCCTACTTTTCTTCTTTCTTCTGGAAACGTTTTCCAGGCATGATTTGCTTGACATTTCTCCTACTTTATCTGAGGCAGCAGGTGCTATTGTAGATGTAAGATTTTTCCTTCATCTTTTATTCTCTGCTTTCCTGTTTTTGTTGCTTTGATGTATTGGGAATTATCTTTCAGAGAACCAACTATAATGAAATTATTATAGAGAGAACTTAATGTCAAACATGAGTTCTGCATCTTTTAAAACTGAACGCCGTTCTGGTGCCACAAATATCCTTATCTCTCAGCTTTTCAGTTTCAATCGCATGTTTGTTATATATATATATATATATGGAACCTATTAGAGATATTGTCGTGTTATATCTTTAAAGTCCCTTTTTGCACATTGGCTAGGCTTTGGTGATTTGCTCACCTGTTCAGAATTTTTTATGTTGGACAGGACTCATTCACGAGATGCTTCAAATCAAATCCTCCAGAACCATGGAATTGGAATATTTATTTGTTTCCTTTGTGGTGTTTTGGCGTTGTGATTCGATATTTGGTTCTGTTCCCATTAAGGTTAGCTTATGCCTAATGCTATGCATCATACTGTAACCATAACATCTGGCTACTGTATTGTCCACCTAGGTAATTTTAGATGCTCTTTATTTCTTGTGTAATTAGGCAGTAGGCATTGAGACTAACGGTATATTAAGAAAGGGTTTAATGTTTTTCATGTTGTAGGAGATAAAATTTTATCTCCTACACACAAAAGTGTGTGGGGCCATGTGGGATCATGTGAGGAGAAAAGAAAAGAAAATATAATATGGGCCCCACACACTTTTATGTGTGTGTTGGAGATAAAATTGAGATAAATTTTATCTCCTACAACATGAGAAACATTAAACTTATTAAGAAAGTATAATCATTAGCAAGGTAGTCAAAATTGCATGCCAAAATGTAGGATCATTCGACCTCCAATTGTTTCCACCATGTATACGACAACCCAGTTGCGGAATCGTTAATTGAATAAGATCGCACAAGATCATCAAGCAAAATCTTAAAAATAGAAGAAGGGATTGTGTGATTCCTGCTTTCTGTACATTTTTCAAAATACCCATTAGTCTGAGAAAAATGTGAATGTGAAAGAGAAGAGGATAAATGGAATTGAACTCGTAGTGGGAGGGGGAACTTTGAAGGGACCGGCATTGCGCTTGCGAGAGAGAAAATCAACAATGATGGAGCGGTCATCATCTGAGACCAAGTCAGTGGCGAAGAGAGCAATAGCTTGTGAGATGAGAGAGTAAAAGAAGGGGAATATAGTCTTTTTCATTCTGCAGAGACCATTCGAGAGAAAAAGAGAGAAGTCTTTTTTTCACTTTTGAATATCTCAGCATATCCATGTTTCTAGATAACTTTGACTAACTTCTGCTACATGTTTCCACTTTATTTATTTTCATTTTTTTATTATTTAAATTTTTAGTTTTTGACTTCACTGCTTTTTATTTTTTTCAATTATTTAAATTTGCTGTTTAAATTTTTTTATATAATTAATAAAAATTAACTGTTAAATTATGATTTATAATTCGAAGTTTTTAATTAAATTCTAATAATTATTTAAATGTTAATTTTTTTATTTATGTTAACTTATATATATGTGTGTGTGTGTCTATATATATTTATTAAATGTAATTTTAGATTTTAAGTAAGATTTTTACGATTTGTGTTGATGTCAAGATTTACGATCTTTCTATCCCTCCCGATCCTAGGTAAGAGCTGAGTTTGACAGTCACTTTGATCATTAGGTTATGATTTGAACTTTGACTTTCACATCTAATTCACCTTTTGTATTCGGCTTATTTGTCTCTCTTTGCTGTTTTTCATGTTAATGAGTTCCTTTACTGTAATCTTTTCTGGCGAAGTGATGGCATCCTATATGACCCTGCAGGGTTCTAGTGTTAACAATAGGATGGATAATATTTCTTTCATCCTTCATTCCAGTGCACTTCCTATTGAAGGGACAGGACAAGTTGAGGAGAAGTATTGAGGTGCATATTCAACTTATTCTTTCTTCGTTCCATCTTTTAATATTTAAATATTTTCTTAACATTGGTTTCTCTCTCTTTTCTTGCTGCTAAAACTGTAGTTAATGACCATTCTAACAGCATGAAATATAAATGACGTCTTTGAATTTTTAACTTTCTGGTTCAGATTGCCTTAAAGCATAATAAATTTTCTGGTCCTCAGTTGTAGTATTGGTACTGATCTATTAGAATTTGTATGATATGCTAATAATGTTTCTTAAAATAAGGTGTCTATACTTTAGGTTGTGTTCAAATTTCTGGTTCACTTTTATTTTTACTATCAAAGATGAAAGTTTTTCTCTTGAAAGAAGAAAATCAATACCCATTTAATATTCACGTTAGTTGGGAAAAGGAAAGATTGTTGAATGACTGCATTTAAAATTCAAATGATTAATTAGACTAATGGAACAGTTGTCAGATGTTCAATAATGAAAATCACTAGTGGACAAGGTGTCTTTTTTATTGTCAGAGTTCCATAAACTAATTTTGGCCGACTTATTGGTGGATATAATTCAAATTTGTCCTCTATGTATTGATTTACTTGATTGACGGATGCTGTATGCAATGGAGTGCTTGGTATAGGTTAGTTTCCTACTCTAGTTTGTCATGTTGTGTACAGTCTCTAATGTGCTCTTTTCTCCCTTGTCTGGGTATTAACTATTATTTGTCATATTAACTATTGAAAAAGGTTTTCAGTATATCGATATTGAATAATTACATGAGGAATGATGAGTATTTATACAAGAAAAAATAGCTAAGCATGACTCAGCTATGACTCACCAAACCTAATCACAATCATAAGAATGACTCAGCTATGACTCACTAAACCTAATCACAATTAATTCTAATTAATTACAATTAATCCTAACTAATAGGAAATAAAAAACAATCAACCCTAATTAATCTTAATTATTCCTAATAAATAAAAACGGAAAAATATTTGAATTTGAATTCTGATTTTCTACACTCCCCCTCAAGTTGGGAGGTAAATGTTGATCATTCCCAACTTGCCAATCAAGTCTTCAAAGGCTGGCCGGTGTAGGCCCTTAGTGAGAATATCTGCAATCTGCTCTTTGGTAGGAATATACACCATACATACACTTCCATCATCTATTTTTTCTTTGATAAAGTGGCGATCAACCTCCACATGTTTTGTTCTGTCATGGTGAACTGGATTTTGTGCAATACTGACAGCAGCCTTATTATCACAATACACTCTGACAGGTGGGGAAAAAGAGATCTTCAATTCCTCAAGGAGTCTTCTTAACCAAATTCCTTCACAAATACCATGGGCTAGAGCTCGAAATTCTGCTTCTGCACTGCTCCGGGCAACAACTGTTTGTTTCTTACTTCTCCAGGTCACAAGATTTCCCCAAATATAGGTGCAATATCCTGAAGTGGATCTTCGGTCCAATGCAGAGCCAGCCCAATCTGCATCTGTATATATTTCAATCATCCTCTTGTGTCCCCTTTTAAAGAACAATCCTCGACCAGGGGTGTTTTTGAGGTACTTCAGAATTCTATAAACTGCACTCAGGTGTTTTTCCTTAGGAGAATGCATGAATTGACTAACCATGCTAACTGCAAATGCAATATCAGGCCGAGTGTGAGATAAGTAGATCAACTTCCCCACCAATCTCTGATACTGCTCTTTGTCAACTTCTTTCCCATCTTCGATTCCCAATTTAATATTGGGTTCAACTGGAGTCTCTGCTGGCTTGCATCCAAGCATTCCTGTTTCTTGTAACAGGTCTAGAATATATTTCTTCTAAGTTAAAGAAATTCCTGCCTTACTTCGAGCAACTTCCATGCCTAGGAAATATTTGAGAGATCCAAGATCCTTCAGTTCAAACTAATTAGCTAAACATTTCTTCAAAGGGCTTATCTCCTCACAATCATTACCTGTGACAATTATGTCATCAACATAAACAATGAGAATAGCAATTTTACCACCATTAGAGTGTTTTAAAAATAAAGTGTGATCAGTCTGAGCTTGGAAGAATCCTCTTCCCTTAACAGCTTGAGTAAACTTCTCAAACCACTCTCTAGGAGATTGTTTAAGACCATAGAGAGACTTTTTCAACTTGCATACTGAATCGTCTCCATTTTCAAAACCAGGTGGTGGATCCATATAAACTTCTTCATGTAGATCACCATTCAAGAAAGCATTCTTTACATCTAATTGTTGCAAGGGCCAACCAAGATTTGCAGCAAGTGATAAAAGAACTCGGATAGTATTAAGCTTGGCAACAAAGGCAAATGTCTCTTGATAGTCTATCCCATGAGTTTGAGTGAATCCCTTAGCAACCAGTCTGGCCTTATACTTGTTGATGCTGTTATCTGCATTAAACTTTATTGTGAACACCCACTTGCAACCTACTGTTTTCTTTCCTCTGGGTAATGCTACAGACTCCCAAGTTCCATTTTTGTTGAGTGCATCCATTTCTTCAAAGACTGCATTCCTCCATTTTGGATCATCAAGTGCTTCTTGGATATTTTTTGGTATTTTTGTACTGTCTAACATAGTGTTGAAAGCACGAAAACCTGGGGACAACTTTTCATATGTGATATGATGAGAAATAGGATGAGCAGTACAAGATCTAGTACCTTTTCGGAGAGCAATAGGCACATCTAGGTTGGCTGTATCAGTGTTGCTGGAACTAAGACTCGAGTCAGAATCCTGGCAGTCTAGAGGCTCCTGAGGTGATTCTCGCCTGCTGTAAAACTTTCCCCATTTCCCGGGAGGATCTCCATTATCTGACACATTAACTCCCCCTGTCTTTTGCATAATGACTCCCCCTGTCTCCAACGGCAAAGGCAAAACAGAATCATTTGGTTTCCAAGACTTATCTTAATCAACCCCAATAGACTCCCCCTGAAGAGAAGTCGAAGGAAAAAAAGATTGTCTCTCATCAAATGTGACATCCATAGAAACAAAGACCTTACGAAGTGAAGATGAGTAACACTTGTAGCCCTTTTGGTTAGGAGGATATCCTATGAAGACACATTTAATGGACTTAGGATCGAGCTTGGACCTTTGATGGGGAGGAACATGTACAAAAGCCACACAGCCAAACAACTTGGGAGGAAGGGAAGAATGAGCCCGGAAAGAAGGAAAGGTGTGGGTAAGACAAGATAAAGGAGATTGAAAATTTAGGACACGAGAAGGCATCCGATTGATGAGGTATGCTGCAGTCAAGACAGCTTCCCCCAAATATTTAGGGACATGCATGGTAAACATAAGAGCTTGAGCAACTTCAAGGAGATGTCTATTTTTTCTTTCAGCCACCCCATTTTGTTGAGGGGTGTTAGGACAAGAACTTTGATGAAGAATACCATGCTGGCTGAGATAGTTTCCAAGAACAGAATTAAAATATTCAGTACCATTGTCAGTTCGAAGAATTTGGATAGAGGTCTGAAACTGAGTTTGAACCATAGCATGAAAGTTTTTAAAAATGGATGCAGCGTCAGACTTATCCTTTAGAAGGTATACCCAACATACCCTAGAGTGATCATCTATGAAAGTTATAAACCAACGAGCACCAGAGATATTTTTTTCACGGGCTGGACCCCATATCACTATGAATCAAGGTAAATGGAGAAGAATCATGATGGACTCTAGGAGGATAAGAAACACGAGAATGTTTTGCAAGCTGACAAATATCACAAGAAAAAGAACTGGGATTTTTATTGATAAATAAGCTTGGGAACAACTTCTGAAGATAAATGAAATTTGGGTGTCCTAACCGACGATGCCACAACAAAACATCATTACAATCATCAGACAAACATACCGAGTGGTTCATAAAATTTTTTCCTTCACAAGAATTTTTTTCTAAATAATAAAGTCCTTCTTCCTCTCTAGCACTGCCAATCATCAGCCCCGAGTCCTGTTCCTGGAAAATACAAGCATTGACAGAAAACTTGGCAACACAATGTAACTCAGACGTAAGTTTGCTGATAGAGATAAGGTTACAAGTACGAGAGGGAACATGAAGGACTGAGTTCAAAGTAATGTGTTCAGAAAGTTTAATGGATCCTTTTCCAGCAATAGTAGAGAAGCTGCCATCTGCTGTTCTTATTCGTGATTGTTGATAGTAAGGGGTATAAGAACAAAATAAGGTTGCATTACCTGTCATATGATCTGAAGCCCCTGAATCAAGAATCCATTGACTACTATTATCAACATGGAACGCTATACCTTGTTGAGCAACATTGCTGGATGGAAATTTACTTTCAATCAACATGGCTGCGTGTGGTAACGCGTAGGGCGGACGCTCCGTCCTTTCTCTAGCGCGTGGGGGCGCGTGGCTCAACAGAATCCGATGGTCCTTCTTGAAACTTGTAGATCGGCTCCTTCTGTTTCGAATGGTGCGGATCTTGGGTCAGAAAATGTCGCCGGAAAAATTTTCCGACGACTGCTGACGGTGGCTGACGGCGGTGGAAAGCTGGGATTTTGCCTTCTACAGTGATTGGTAGCCTTACTTTGCTCTTGGGACTTTGTAGGAAGGGAAAATAACCTTAATAATGGTTGGAGGTTGAGTTTTCCGGCGTTGTGCCGCCGGTTTGACGGTGGTTGTGGTGGCTGAGTTTTCTCATGACCAACCTGCTCTGATACCATATTGAAAAAGGTTTTCAGTATATTGATATTTAATAATTACATGAGGAATGATGAGTATTTATACAAGAAAAAATAGCATGACTCAGCTATGGTTTCAAAACTAATAACAGAATGACTCATATGACTCACTAAACCTAA
>NW_026897740.1:0-36482 GCF_033153095.1 Gastrolobium bilobum | reverse complement strand
CTATCAAGTTTCTCTTTGATGAAATGGCGGTCGACCTCAATATGTTTAGTCCGATCATGTTGAACTGGATTATGAGCTATACAAATAGCGGACTTATTATCACATAGCAGCTTCATAGGTCCCTCACATTTTATTTTGAGATCATCAAGTACAATTTTCAGCCACAGTAACTCACAAATGCCTTGAGCCATAGCTCGAAATTCAGCTTCTGCACTTGATCTGGCAACCACATCTTGTTTACTTCTCCATGTCACCAAGTTACCGCAAAGAAACATGCAATAACCAGTGGTAGAACGACGGTCAGTCACGGATCCAGCATAATCAGCATCAGTGTAGACTTCTAAAGAGAGATTACCATCACGTCGGAATAACAATCCTTTACCAGGAGTAGCTTTAAGATACTGAAGAATTCTCTCTACTGCCTGCATGTGTTTCTCCTTTGGATCGTGCATAAACTGACTGACAACACTAACAGCATAAGCTAGGTCTGGCCTAGTATGGGCCAGATATATCAATTTTCCAACTAGCCGTTGATATTGTCCTTTATCAACTGGAGGACTCTTCTCTTCAAAGCCTATCTTGTGATTCTGCTCAATAGGAGTATTAGAGGGTTTACACCCGAGCTTCCCTGCTTCTTTGAGAAGATCCAAAACATATTTCCTCTGACTGATAAAAATTCCTTTGCTTGAATGAGCTACTCTCTATCCCTAGGAAATATCTTAGTTTCCCAAGGTCTTTGACTTCGAACTCAGAGGCAAGTCGTGTCTGCAGAATCTGTCTCTCCACAAAATCATCACCTGTGATAATAATATCATAAACATATACAAGGAGCACAGTAAGCTTCCCATTTTGGGAGTGCTTGAAGAAAAGAGTGTGATCTCCTTGACTCTGTCTATATCCTAAGGTCATCATAACCTTAGTAAACCTTCCAAACCAAGCACGAGGTGACTGTTTCAATCCATACAAGGCCTTTTTTAATCGACAAACTTTATTTTCCCCCTTCACAGAATCAAAACCAGGCGGGATTTCCATGTAGACTTCTTCTTCTAACTCACCATTGAGGAAAGCATTTTTCACATCAAATTGATTTATATCCCAATTGTAATGGGCAGCAAGGGACAACAAGATTCTTACTGTATTCATCTTTGCAACTGGAGCAAAGGTTTCTTCATAATCAATGCCATAGGTTTGAGTGTAACCTTTGGCGACTAAACGAGCCTTGTATCTCTCAAGAGTGCCATCAGAATTATATTTCAGGGCATAAACCCATCTGCACCCTACTGCTTTCTTTCCGTTGGGTCTATCAATAACCTCCCATGTTTTATTTTTCTCCAACGCATTCATCTCCTCTTGCATGGCTTGAGCCCAATTCCCATCTTTCAAAGCTTCATGTACTGATTTTGGGATTGAAGTAGAATCTAGTGCTGAAACAAAGCTTTTGTGCTGCACAGAAAGATTAGCAGAGGAAACAAAATGGGAGATAAGGTATTGAGTACAAGAGGGACAGGAAGAACAAGTTTTCTTGGAACAAGATCTTTTTCCTTTTCTTAAAGCAATGGGTAAATCATCTGAAGCAGTAGTAATGGGTAAGTCATCAGAAACAGTAGTAATGGGTAAGTCATCAGACGTATTAACATCATGATCAGAAATATGAGATTCAGGATTTACCAGTGGTTCAGACGATTGAGGTTGCTGTTGAGGCAATGTGGGCTGTTTCCTTCTTTGATATACCAATTCAGGTGTCACAATCTTCCGTATCTCTGGTGTATTTGATGTATCAGTCATAGGAGGATCAGTCACAGGAGGATCAGACATAGACACATTAGGAACAGGAACAAGAGGAAGAGACACTGACACAGGTGAAGAAGTAGACACTGAAGATTCAAAGAAGGAAGGTGATGAGTCTTCTGGTGAATTATTCTCCCCCTGAAGATGAGGACCTTGGAAAAAGGACTCAGATTCCTGAAATGTAACATCCATAGAAACAAAAAATTTCCGACTTCCAGGGTGATAACACTTGTAGCCCTTCTTATCAGGAGCATAACCAAGGAAGACACATTTAAGAGCCCTAGGATCCAACTTACTGCGATGCTGTTTATGAATATGAACAAAGACAACACACCCAAACACTCGAGGAGGAAACTTTGCAAAGTTGGAACAGAAGGAAAAAAAGAAGTCATGGAGTGAATAGGACTTACATGATCGAGAACCCGAGTGGGTAGACGATTGATCAAGAACGCTGCAGTAAGAATGGCATCTCCCCAATAGCATTTAGGTACATGTGTTTGAAACAGTAAGGCACGAGCAACTTCAAGAAGGTGACGATTTTTCCTTTCAGCAACCCCATTTTGTTGAGGGGTGTCTACACAAGTAAGTTCATGAATCATACCTTGATTTTGTATAAATTGGGAAAAAGAGTGATTGACATATTCAGTACCATTATCTGTCCTTAGTCTTTTGATATTTTTACAAAATTGAGTCTCAATCATTTTATAAAATTGAAAGAACAGTTGTGGTACCTCAGACTTTTCACGCATTAAGTAAACCCAAGTGACACGAGTGTAATCATCAATAAAAGAAACAAACCATTTATTTCCAGAAGAATGAGGGACCTTAGAAGGACCCCAAACATCATAATGAATAAGATCAAAAGGTTCAACACTCTTAGTAATACTAGAAGGAAAAAACACACGATGATGCTTAGCAAATTCACAAACATCACAATGAAAAGACTCAACAGACTTAGACAAAAACAATGACGGGAATAAAGATTTGAGTAAACTAAATGGAGGATGACCTAAACGCTTATGATGCAGCCAAATTAAAGAATCAGCAGTTGATTGACCATGAGACATGAATGTGTGATCTATTACTTTATTTGCGGGAGATTGTGACACCAGATAGTACAGCCCACCTTGCTCTTTAGCACTACCAATCGTCTTCCCTGTGGCAAGATCCTGAAAAACACAATGGGTAGGGAAGAAGGTTACAGTACAATTCAAATCTTTTGTAATTTTGTGAATAGAAAGAAGATTCGTGGAGAGTTTAGGAACATGAAGAACATCCTTAAGATGTAAGGACTGATGTAAGTTTATGTCACCAGAACCCGCAACTGATGTATGTGAGCCATCAGCTATGGATATTGTATGAGTTCCAATGGTAGGATGATAAGAAATAAAGGAGTCAGCACAACAAGCCATATGATCAGTAGCACCAGAATCAACAACCCAAGAATGTTTAAAATCATTACATGAAGAAATGAAAGAATGAGTTTTGGAGCTCATACCAGTCATAGCCAAAGCACTAGTATCAGATGGCTTACTCAGATAATCAAGAATGGTTCGGAGTCGTTCCAACTCATCTGGACGAAATGCAGATTGGGTCTCATTAGGTGCATGGGTTATTTCAGAAGAAGTAAAATGCGCTTTACCACGCATCCTTGCCATCTTTTCTAAGACAGTTTGCTTTCCATAAAGGCGAAAGCATAAATCCTTGATATGACCTGTTCTTTTACAATAAGAACACCATCGATCATTTCTCTTAGGTCTAGAAGAGGTACCATCATAAAATTTTGAAAAAGAACTCCTTTGAGAAGAGGCCATACTGCACAGCAAATGGTCAAAGAAAAAAACTCCAAGAAGCCACAAAATCACAAACAAATACTAAACAACGTCAGATCTGACCGGAACAGTAACACAGCGGCCGAAACAGTAACACAGTGACCGGAACAAATACCAAACAACGTCAGATCTGGTCGGAGGCAAGAAATTGGTGAAAGAACAAACTCCAAGAAGCCAAGAAATTCTGAAAAAAATACCAAACGATGTCCGATCAAAGTAGAGAGCACAGATCCAGAACCGGCTTGGAGAGACGATCAGAACCATGGTGGTCCGCGGCCGAGAACCACCGTCACGCGCTGTCACGCGCCGGTGAAGCTGGCGGCGTATGGGATTCACGCGCAGAGACAAGGGCGGCGCGTGGAGGCGCGTCTGACCTCCGATGGTGCTGGGTTTTTCAGGCGAAGGTCGTCCGGCGAGCGCGATGGTTTCTATGGCTGTTCGGAGTGAAGAATCCACCGGAAAAAGGTTACAATCGCGATGAACAGGTTCTGTACGGTGGTTCTGTACGTTGATTCTGTGAACGTTTGTTTCTGGTTGTGTAATAGACAAGAAAAAGAAAGAGGAACAGTGAAGCAATGGTCTTCTCGGTCCAAGAGGTCCCCGGAAAAAATTTCCGGTGGCGGCTGATGGCAGCGAGAGACGTGAAAAAGAATAGAAAGGTTTCGTAGGCGCGGAAGCAGAGCCCTCTGGATCGAGAGGCTCTGATACCAACTTGAAAAAGGGTATTATGATATATTTTAGAATTGTGAAATAATATGATACAAAGAGGTCTCTATTTATAGAGACCAAAAAACCCTAATTCTTGACCTAATGGGCTTGGCCCAATACAACAAATACTAATAATAATAAAAGACCTAATATTTACAACAATAGTCCCCTTAACTTGGAATACAACCCCCCTTGTTAGAAAATGTGGTGCATCAAACTTTGCATGAATTATGGGTAAGTGGACAGCGTATGTTGAGCCGCCCTTTAGCGCACCATAGGCCATGTAACGTTGCATATAGGAATAAACATCAGTAGTTTTTTTATATAGTGTTGAAAACCGAATTGATATCCTTGGGGGAATGTAGAATTTCATTGTTATTAACAAGTGGATAATTATTGGAAGTCAGAAAATTAATTCTTTAGGGAAAACCATGAAAACCGAATCTGTACGAAGTTAATGTTTTGATGTAAAGCTAAAACATAAGTTAGTATATTAATTTAATTAAGAACCATGAAACATATGATGCAACCAGGGATTTAAGAGAATGGAAAAAGTATATGATGTATAGGAATAAATGTAATAAATTCTATCTTGGTTTTGCTTGCTTAGGTGCACGTAACTCTTATTGAGTGGGCCGAATTTTGGTGCTGTTGATGATTGTATGGACATAAGGTATGTGTTAGGTGGTATTACCTGATGTGACTATTAACTAGTGTATAAATTGTGAATTGTTGCTCACATGTGCCTTATGATTATTCTGCCATAATTGATGAATTATTCTGCCTATGGAAATGTTATGATTATGGAAATTCTGTTATGAAAAGAAAGTATGGCTTGGCAGTATGATATCCCATATACATGAAATATATGTTATGACAATGATGATATAAGCATGCACCTTGCATCATACCGCATTTGTTTTCTGTTTGTGTGTGACAGCATAGCATGCCATGCATACTCCGAATTCATGTTAGCCTTGAAAATTTAGAATAGTTATATACAGGATCATGTGACTGAGCACGCATCATATAGGCATCCCTTGATATCAAGGTACTGGGACAGTTGGCGTCAGTCCGCATAGGCCACAGTGGAATTCCCCAAATGATGGTGTCGTGCATGGAATTTCCACTGTGTATGCACGCGCACAACGGTGCTATGAGCGTGAAGAAGGCGTTATATACGCAATATGATATATTATGAAAAGGAACTATGATGAAAAGGATTTAATGTTTGTAGCGACTATTTATAATTTTGTGCCTAGTTTAATACTGTTGCATTATTTGTTTTGTTGCCACACTACTGGGATTTTTCTCACCCCTTTGGGGCTGCTATTTTACAAAATGGAAGGAGGACGGAAGAGCATTTGAAGACATGTTTAATTGGATATTTGCTGTTATTTGCTGCCATATGGTCTATTGCTGTTGCTGATGTTTGATGGATGAAAGTCATTCAATTGAGTAGCTTGGATTACAGTTGGATTATGACTTTGTTTCTGTTTTTAAGACCTTTATGATCAGTTGGTAACATTGGAAAAATTCTGAAATGTGTGCGAAAGTAATCTCTGAACATTGTATTATATGCTGATTTTTAAACGGATTTGCGAGCACTTTGCGAGTTGTCGTTCTGGGGCTACGGACCTCCAATTGAGGTATATTTTATATGGATTCAAAGCCCCAGCTGTGTACTTTCATATTATGTAACCCTTACAATGAAATTTGTAAAACTCGAATTATTATAAATTTTACCAGTCAAGAGGTTTTTGGAAAATACACTGAATTTTTAAGGAACTTACGAGTTCTGTTTCGTGGGGCTAGAGACCTCCGATTCGCGTATAATTTATATGTACGCGAAGCCCCAGATGTCTAGTTTCTTAGTAAAAAAGAATTTTTTTTTAAAATTATTGTACTCAGATTTTTTTTAATATTTTCAATACAGATCGTTTTCGAGAAAAATCAGAGTTTCGCAGCGAAAGCCTTTTTGAATTTTCTTGCTGTTTTATCCCTCCAAGTCAGTGTTTAAGCAAGCTTTTCTAATTGATATTAAATGAAAAAGTTTTTACTAAACGAGAATTTCACACGTTAACGTTAAGTCTCTAATCCGCTTAGCAAACAACTCTCTTGGATGCATACAAGGGAGGGTGTTACAGAACATTTGAATTTAAATGTTTGAATTCGAATTTGAATTGGCTGTGAAAAGTTGTTTCATAACAAAAGGATAAGATGAGATTTTGTTGGAACAAATCCCTTGTATCAAGAGAAGATCTATGGAGATCTCCAAGGGCTGATTTGGGGCGCCATTTTGGTGGGAGATGATTGTCATCTTGTCAAACCAACAAGCTCCAATCAGATTTGGTTGTTTAGAGAATCAGTGAGCTAGTTGGTTCAAACTTGAATGCAACAACTCAAATGTATCTGGACCCTTTTTGGGCTGAATAGGGGCGCATGAATTGGTGGTCATATGATGACCATTGGTTCAGAATTTCGACTAGATAAAGACCTAGTCTTATTAGGATTCAAAGGGGAGGTTGTTGGGATTTTTGAATTGCAACAACTCCACCTTTGTCTCACTCACTTGTGCGCCACTTTCATTATAAGTAAAGTAAAAATTCTGATTTGATACATTAATTCTCTCCCTCTCTTGTGCGCCTAGTTGGTAAGTTCCTCCTTAAGGTTTTTCAAAAGAACCTAGCCAATTCTTCTATATACCATTCCCACTCTTGTGAAGTTTTCATGCTGGAGACTTCACTCTTCTAAACACATATACCTAGCCTCCTTCTTCACCTATTGAGCGCATAGCAAGCCTCTCTGTGGTGGTCAATTGGTGGCTTTCAAGAAAGCGTTCTTGCATCTTGACGTGGGTGGTATGGATCAACGTTAGAGGGTTTGAACCCTTCAAACCTAACACTGATCGTCTTGGAGTTTTGAACTCACAAACAAAGGTAACATCACATGCCATAAAGCATGATTCTTGATTGCATGTGTAATTCAGCATATGAAAAATTTTGTTTTTCCCTCTGACATGCTACGACCTTCAAGGCCATTTTACTTTCAAGTGGTATCAGAGCCCAGTCGCTTTACCATCGGCGGGTGATGGTACTTTGCTTGTGAAATTAATTTTCTCACGGTCAAAAGGTCTTTTTGTTAAAGATTAATTCTTTGCATGTGGATTTTTTTTATGAACATGTTTAATATGATTATGGTATTCATATATCTACATGACCTCATGGTTTTGTTTGTTTTGATTCTTTGTGAAAGTTTTCAAAAGAAACATTTTTTTTTTGAAAAAGGAATATGATTATGCCATGATGTGAATATTCAAATGCATTATTTTCTCCATGATTTTATTTAATAAAATTTTGGTATATGATGATGTATAGTTCGGCCATATGAGTTATGGTTGAATAAATGGTTTAATTTTTGTGATCTTTGAGAAAGATTTGACAAAGATTTGAATTATGCATAAAGATGCAAAATTCGACCATTGGGAGAAAATTGGAAAATTTTTTAATTTTGATTCTTGTTTTGATATTTTAATTGTTAAATTATCAAAATATATGTGAGGAAATATTTATATAATATTTGATATTATGTGCTTGCAAGCTGTTTAAATTTTCAGGTGCAATTTGGAAGGGGATGGTCATGTTGCCCGAAATTCGAATTCCAAATTTTAAATTAATGTGTAATTTTGCTCTATTTTAATTAGAAGTTGTAATTTGAATTTTGTATTTTGTATTTTTATTATTTGTCCCTCCAAAGATGTTTTGGAGTTTCTTTAATTATATGTAATTAGAGAATTAGGCTTGTGGCGTATAGACGACGATGATCCGATGCTTGAGAAGCAAGATGGACAAATGCACGAGCACCATGACCATCTCAAATAAAACTGTTTTATATGCATGTATGCTTTTATGTTTTGAACGACTAGTATGCATGAATTGGAAAAATCGCGTTTGTATGTATTATTATGCATGTCAAATTACGACTAGTGTAATCTGATAGATGTTTGACATAGGATAACGACTAGCATGATAATAATATAAATGCGTTTCATGAGACCTAATAAACCCCAAATAAAAGAAACCCTTAAAGGAATAAATTATTAAGCATATGATTACCTTCCACCACCAATATTACTAGAACCTCCTCTACATAGTGGTTCTCCACAACTCAGTTGGGACCCACTGTTTCGTTGAGTAAGAGTAGTATTAGAAGTGTTAGACACTTAGGGTGCTGGTTAATACTTAACTGAGACATAAGTTGCAGGCTCAGCCGAGCTTATGTGCTTAGGGTAATAATGCTAGGTTGGTTGCATGAGATGCACCACTAAGTGACAAGGAGTTGTCAAGCTAATGTTAAGAGAGAGTATGAGATACTGTTGATGAGGATCAACCCATTATTTAAATTAATCTTCCGGTCACAGACGGGGGTTAAAATAGATAATCGCACTCTTAATCTCACTAAGGTAAAATCTAAAAGTAGATTAACCCTAAGTCAAATGGGAAGGGTCATTGACTTAGATAAAATAGTGGGAGGGGAAAATTATTTAAAGTCTTTAATAATTTGTTTATACAACATGTCTAAATATATTAATTAAATCATCTTTACATCTTTTCAGTTTTTAGTATGACTAATCCACTGTCACTGCGCTTAATACTCGATTCGAACAAACTGACTGGTTCAAACTTTATGGACTGGTATCGGAACTTAAGAATTGTTCTTAGGGCCAAAAAATAGCTTATGTCCTGGATGCTGCATTACCCGTAGCTCCTAGGGAAGGGGAAGATGGGTTCGCGGAATTTGATTTCGAGGCCCACAAACAGCACATGGATGACAATGTGTTGACTGTCTGCATCATGTTGGCATCCATGTCGCCTGAACTGCAAAAGCAGCATGAGCATATAGATGCTCCCTCTATTGTCTTACATCTCAAGGAGTTGTATGACATTAAAGGCAGGCATGAGAGGTATGAGGCCTCTAGAGAATTGTTCTCATGCAGGATGTCTGAGAACATGTCTGTGAGCAGTCATGTTCTTAAGATGATCGGGCTCATTGAGAAGCTAGGAAATCTAGGCTTCGTGATGGATGTCGAGCTAAGTAATGACTTAGTCCTGACCTCGCTTCCACCTTCCTTCAGTCAATTCATTATGAATTACAACATGCATGGGATGCTTGTGAGCTTGCCTGAATTATTAAGCATGTTAACAACTGCTGAAGTGTCTATCAAGAAGGATATGACACATGCTCTTCTGATTGGTGGGCCTAGCAAGGCAAAGGGTAAGGGCAAGGAGCCTGCGAAAGGAGACTCCCTTAAACCCAAAGGAAAACCCAAGAAGAAGAAAGGCAAAAAGAAGGGTAAGAGTGCATCCAAGGACAAAAGCGATGTTGAGTGCTTCCATTGTGGCCAGAAAGGCCATTGGAAGAGGAATTGTCCAGACTACCTAAAGAGTGTGAAGGACAAGAAGCATGGTGATGCTTCTACCTCAGGTACTTTCATGATTGAGATAAATTATTCTTGTGCTAATCTTACCTCATGGGTACTGGATACCGGTTGTGGTTCTCATATCTGCAATATGTTGCAGGTGCTTAGGAGCCCAAGGAGATTGGAGAGAAACGAGGTGGACCTCCGCGTTGGCAATGGAGCAAGGGTTGTTGCTCATTCTGTTGGAGATGCCAACCTTATTTTGCCTACGGGCCTTTTATTGCATTTGAATAATTGTCTTTATGTTCCAAACATTTCTAGAAACATTATTTCTATTTCTTGTTTAGAACAAGATGGTTTTACTTTTAGTATTAAGAATGGTACATTTTCTATCATTTCGAATGATATTGTTTATGGTACTGCTTCTTTAATAAATGGATTGTATGTTCTGGAAATGGGAACTGAAGTGCTTAATATAGCCGTGAAACGACCTAGGATAGATAATCAATCTTATCTTTGGCATTATAGACTAGAGCACATAAACGAAACAAGATTGTCTAGGATGCATGCAAATGGATACCTAGATTCCATGGATTTGGAATCCTATGGACAATGTGAATCTTGTCTAGCTGGGAAAATGACTTGTCACAAGCCCAAAGGGCTTGAGAGTCATAGGGCTAGTGAGTTATTAGAACTCATTCACACTGATGTTTGTGGGCCAATGTCTATAGAGGCTAGAGGAGGATACTCCTATTTCATCACCTTTACTGATGACAAATCAAGATTTGGGTACGTGTACCTAATGAGATATAAATCTGAAGCCTTTGAAAAGTTCAAGGAGTTTAGGAATGAAGTAGAGAAACAGCGAGGCAAGATGATTAAGACATTACGATCAGATCGTGGTGGTGAATATCTAAGCCATGAGTTTCAGGATTATCTGAGAGAAAATGGAATTCTCTCGCAGTTTACTGCACCTTACACACCACACCAAAATGGTGTCTCCGAAAGGAGAAACAGGACCTTGTTAGACATGGTCAGGTCTATGATGAGTGAGACTCAACTTCCAAAATCGTTTTGGGGATATGCCTTAGACACAGCGACATACCTTCTAAATAGGGTACTGTCTAAATATGTTCAGACCACACCATATGAGATATGGAATGGTAAGAGACCCAACCTGAGTTACCTCAGGGTATGGGGATCGCCAGCTTATGTCAAAGCGTTGGCATCAGACAAGCTTAGTGCTAAGAGTACTAAATGTCTATTTGTGGGGTATCCCAAAGGCACTAAAGGATATTACTTTTACTCCATGGATGAACACAAGGTGTTTGTGTCAAAGAATGTTGAGTTCCTTGAGAAGGATTTGATCTCTCAAGGAGCCAGTGGGAGTAAGATTGATCTTGAAGAAGTTCAAGAACCACATGAACAGATTGAGGAACCTGAGTCTGCTCCGCAGGCAACGTTCTCCAATGGAGAAGTAAACACACAACTCCGTAGGTCAACGAGGGTCATCCATCCACCTGAGAGGTATGGGTTTGTGATTGAGAATCAGCAAACCGTCGAGGATGATGAACCAAGTAACTACGAAGAGGCAGTCAAGGATGTTGACTCTTCTAGATGGCTTGAAGCCATGGAATCTGAAATGGATTCGATGTATCAAAACAAGGTATGTACCTTGGTTCCTAAACCGCAAGGAAAAGTTCCTATTGGTAACAAATGGGTCTTTAAAAGAAAGACTGATGCAGATGGCAACGTTTAGACCTACAAAGCTAGGTTGGTTGCGAAAGGGTATCGTCAAAGACAAGGAGTTGACTATGATGAGACTTTCTCGCCTGTTGCCATGATCAAATCTATTAGGATCATGCTTGCAATAGCGGCATATCACGACTATGAAATTTGGCAAATGGATGTCAATACCGCCTTCTTGAATGGATTCTTGAAGGAGGAAGTGTACATGACACAACCTGAGGGCTTTGAAATCAAAGATCAGGAGCATATGGTATGCAAACTTCAAAGGTCGATATATGGGCTAAAGCAAGCATCAAGGAGTTGGAATATTCGTTTTGATGAAGTCGTTAAGAGTAACGGTTTTATCAAGTACGAGGATGAAACTTGTGTTTACAAGAAGGTTAGTGGGAGTAATGTCGTCTTCCTGGTACTTTATGTAGATGACATATTGTTAATAGGAAATGACATCCCCACATTACAAATAATGAAAGAGTGGCTTCCAAAAAGCTTCACCATGAAGGATTTAGGAGAAGCGGCCTTTATACTTGGTATAAAGATTTATAGAGATAGGTCCAAGAGGCTGCTGGGTTTATCTCAATCCACGTATGTTGAAGGGATGCTAAAGAGGTTTAGCATGGAAGGGTCGAAAAGGGGTTTTCTTCCCGTCAGTCATGGGGTACATCTTTCAAAGGCTAGGTGTCCTAAGTCACAGCCTGAGAAGGATCGCATGAGTGAAATTCCATACGCTTCGGCTATTGGATCCATCATGTATGCCATGATATGTACGAGATCAGATGTCTCATATGCTTTGAGCATTACGAGCAGATACCAGTCGGACCTTGGAGAGGGTCACTGGACAGCAGTCAAGACCATCCTTAAATACTTAAGAAGAACTAAGGATGCGTTTCTGGTCTATGGTGGGGTTGATGAGCTAACGGTGAAAGGGTTCACTGATGCCAGCTTTCAGAGTGACAAAGATGACTGCAAGTCACAGTCAGGGTTCGTATTCACCTTAAATGGTGGGGCCGTATCTTGGAAGAGTTCCAAGCAGGAGACAACAACAGATTCAACGACAGAAGCTGAATATATAGCTGCTTCAGAAGCAGCTAAGGAGGCCGTGTGGATCAAGAAGTTCATATCTGAACTTAGGGTGGTTCCAAGCGTGGATGAGCCTATACAGTTGCTTTGCGACAACACTGGAGCCATTGTGCAGTCAAAGGAACCTAGGTCTCATCAAAGATCTAAGCACGTGCTCCGCAGATATCACCTGATTAGAGAAATCATTGATAGGATGGATGTAAAGATGGATTATATTCCCACAGATGATAACCTAGCCGATTCTCTGACAAAGGTTGTTTCTCAGAGAAAACATGATAGTCATTATGAGGCTTTGGGTATATGACTTAGGTCTGATTGGCTCTAGGCCAAGTGGGAGCTTGTTAGTATGTGGATGTCCTAGAGACAATATTTTAATTAGATTAGGACATATGTGGACCTTTGTATTGTCGCAAATAAATAAAAGTACTATTTATCCTGTTTCATATTTTGTCTCAAAATTACTGTTAATATTTTATATGAGTAACTGGATAAACCCCTTGGAATAAAATAGGTATCTCTTGAGTATCTGTGATGAGATCACGATCATGAGGATTCAAGGATACTGGATATTTATTCCTAATTTTATGATCCTAGTCTAGAGACACTGAGAATGAGGATCAGTGATCTCGGGTAAGACTAGCACGACTTATCTACTTGTATTCAGATGCAAGGTAAAGACCTCATGAGCTACAGATATGAAGATGTCTTAGCTAAAGTCGTGGGTGGATCTATAAGGGTATAGCTCGAACTGAACAGACCCTCAAAAGAGACTCTATGAGGAAATCTCACAGAGAGTATCATTAGAGTAGTCTCTTTATATTTGGGTATGTCTTTCCTTAGACTAGAAGTTATTACCTAGACTGTGTTCTAGAAGGCATGCTTTGACTGTATACCTCGTCTGCCTGAAACATGGAGACTCATAGGTATACTGTTGGGCTTATCCTGAAAGAGCACAGGGCTAGGGTGATAAGCTGAAGGAATTCGTCAAATCTCTGTGAGAGATTAGGTTATTTGTAAACCGGAGAAATCGGGATGACATTTACAGGGACTCGAGAATCTATGCATAGTAAAAGAGATCATGAGATGATCTGCCTTTATAGTCAGTAGATTGAAGATTCCCTATTTCGAATAAAGCTTACCCTAAACCGCAAGGGTTGATACGCTTCCTTACCCTAGGTTTTATGGGAAGGTAACTGAGACGAAAAGAAATACATACGGCAACCAAATATGTGTAATAGGATGATCAAGTCATTAATCTAACTAGCTCTGGGGCAACAAAGCATTGCTAGTGCTCTGTGTTGTCACTAAATGGGTTGTGGGCTTATTGGGCCCGAGCCCATTTATGTCAGTGGCTATGTTGGACCTAATGGGTCACACACTAACACCTTAATGTCATGATGATATAACATTAAAGGTATTGGGCCTAATAATGGTTGTTAGCCCAAGATGAAGTTTGGAAGACCATCTAAGAGGGAGAGGGCGCATGGTATTGTTAATGGGCATGGATGGTCCAAGACATTACTAATTAATCTAATTAGTTAAATTAATTATCAAATATTGAAATTTTGAATTTTGAATTTGAAATTTGAATTTTGAATTTTGAAATTTGAAATTTGAATTGGAATTTTGAAATTCGAATTTTGAATTGGAAATTTGAAATTTGAAATTTGAAATTTGAATTTTGAATTTTGAAATTGGAATTTTGAAATTTGAATTTTGAATTTGAAATTTGAATTTGAATTTAGAATTTAAATGTTTGAACGTTTGAATTTAAATGTTTGAATTCGAATTTGAATTGGCTATGAAAAGTTGTTTCATAACAAAAGGATAAGATGAGATCTTGTTGGAACAAATCCCTTGTATCAAGAGAAGATCTATGGAGATCTCCAAGGGCTGATTTGGGGCGCCATTTTGGTGGGAGATGATTGTCATCTTGTCAAACCAACAAGCTCCAATCAGATTTGGTTGTTGAGAGAGAATCAGTGAGCTAGTTGGTTCAAACTTGAATGCAACAGCTCAAATGTATCTGGACCCTTTTTGGGCTGAATAGGGGCGCATGAATTGGTGGTCATATGATGACCATTGGTTCAGAATTTTGACTAGATAAAGACCTAGTCTTATGAGGATTCAAAGGGGAGGTTGTTGGGATTTTTGAATTGCAACAACTCCACCTTTGTCTCACTCACTTGTGCGCCACTTTCATTATAAGTAAAGTAAAAATTCTGATTTGATACATTAATTCTCTCCCTCTCTGGTGCGCCTAGTTGGTGAGTTCCTCCTTAAGGTTTTTCAAAAGAACCTAGCCAATTCTTCTATATACCATTCCCACTCTTGTAAAGTTTTCATGCTGGAGACTTCACTCTTCTAAACACATATACCTAGCCTCCTTCTTCACCTATTGAGCGCATAGCAAGCCTCTCTGTGGTGGTCAATTGGTGGCTTTCAAGAAAGCGTTCTTGCATCTTGACGTGGGTGGTGTGGATCAACGTTAGAGGGTTTGAACCCTTCAAACCTAACACTGATTGTCTTGGAGTTTTGAACTCACAAACAAAGGTAACATCACATGCCATAAAGCATGATTCTTGATTGCATCTGTAATTCCGCATATGAAAAATTTTGTTTTTTCCTCTCACATGCTACGGCCTTCAAGGCCATTTTACTTTCAGACATAGCTTTGAATTCCCTATTGTTCCGAGGGATACGTCGGAGCGCGACCCACCCGTCAAGCACAAAAATAAATTTTCAAAAATTAGTTTTGTTTGTTTAATCAATTTAGTTCAATTCTTTGGGGTGAAATAAATATTTAGAAATTTATCAATAATTTGCACGACTAATTTAAGGTAACCGTTTTTGAAACGGATAAGTCAGGGGTGCAATAGGATTAAGTTTCCACCCTTCTCTGTGCATAATCAGACTCTCGAACCTTGATTCAAAGACCAATTTGCAATAAAAGGTTTTCCAATTTTTCCAAATTAAATAAAATTGGTGGCGACTCCATTGTATTATTTTTAATTTCGGGTTGTTACAGATGGCGACTCCTCTGGGGATTTTTTAGAGTCAAGCCTGTATTGTTGGTCGTGCAAATTCTTATTAATTTTTAAAATATTTGTTTTAATTCTTTTTCCTTAGATTTCTCATATCGTTTTTTCATAATTGCTTTAAGGTATCTTGCTTTCCTTAACCTTAGGATATATCACATTCTTTTTCTGTGTGTATATTTTGTTTATTTTGAGGCTTTAGTAATTTTAGGGTCTTGTGCAAGTTTGTATGCTCCTAACACACACCTCATCGTCACTTAGCACACACATTTTTTAGCTCTATACCTGAGCTTTGGAAAACCATAGGATTAGAAGAGATTTTGATGATGTAATTGTGAGGCTTTTGCTTCCCTGACAGTAATTGATTTCCCACTCGGATTGTTACTGGGTACGTGACTTAACATATTGTGACTTCTTTGTCCCTATGTTTATGCTCATTAATATGGATCCTTACCTATATTATAAGGGCAATCTGGGAACCATATTTATTGAGGGTCTAGATCTATCCTGGAAACTGTTCACTAATAAGGTGACCCTAGTTATCACCTGAATTATTTTACCTTAGAATATACCTAATCCTTAGGTTCCACCATGTAGGACAAATGGGAGCATGTTTTTTTTTACCTTAGAATATACCTAATCTTCATGTTACATTTTTTTCTCATGATAGACAACATTCATTTCATGCATCCAATACATTTCCATCATCCATTACCATGCTCATCCTTTACCATATTATTTTATCATAGTTACTATCGTCCATATCATGCATTTATATGTTTCCATCACGTATGCATTTTGCTTCAATTTAGGTTGCGAACGTGTCATCATATTTAGCTTTAGGTTGCAAACATCCTGCATCGTGTTATTTTTTCTTATCTTTTTCTTTTTCATACTTGTTAAAAAAGAGAGACAAGATTTAGAACCATTGTACCACCAAGGAAAAGCTATACCAATCAAACCTAAGTTCATCACATCAAATCTAGGATCAGAATGGAGAAAAACAATCAAGAGGGGAGAGATATGTTCAAAGAAGTAGAAGAAATAAGAGAGAGACTGAATAAGATGGAAGAAACATTGAAGGGCATATAAGAATTTCTCAGTTTGCTAATGACCGGGGCACATAGTCACGTATCAACAGGGTTCAACTTGGGGATTAATTCTTCTTTAGTTCAAAAAGACAAGAAGAAAGAAGCCTGAATATAGAAGATTGAGGAAAATATCAAAGCCATCCAAGGGGCATGTTTTTATGGATCTCTTGGGGTAGAAGAGTTATGCTCTCCAATGGATGTGGTTATTCCTAAAGACTTTGTTGTCCCGAATTTTGCCAAATACGACGGGAATACCAATCCGCTTCTTCATTTGAAAACCTATTGCACCAAAATGGCAATATGGTCCAAGGACGAGAGGTTTCTTATTGGTTTCTTCCATGAGAGTTTGACTGGTCCAACCCTAGAATGGTATATTCAACTAGATCATTCTAAGATATCTTGCTGGAAAGATTTGGCAGACATGTTCATGAATCAATATCGATTCAACATAGATATTGCTCCGACTCGAGAACAGTTAGGGACCCTGCAAATTGAGAATGAAAGAAACTTTCAAGCAATATGCCCAAAGATGGAGGACTCTCGCAGCACAAGTCCGACCGCCATTGATATTATCAAAAATGTGTTCTTACTTCATAGGAACTTTGGGGTCTCTCCATGTTGAGTCAATGGCTGGCGTTGTATACCAAGACTTTGCTGACCTTATAGCTGCCGGAGAAAGGATTGAAATTTTGGCTAAAGCTAAAAAACTATCCATAAAGAGTCCAACCGATCCAACGAATGAGAGCTTGGAATGAATCATGTAGGAATTTGATCCAATATTTGATGTGATTGCTTCCAAAGTTATTGTTTAGTTGTACTATTTTGAACTTATGTTTATTTTCTTGAGACATCATCTGAAATGAGTATTTGCATTTTCTTTCCTCTTTCATCTTTTTTCCCATTCTTAACCTTTTCTTCAAATCCAATTGCTCATTCCCTTACTTTCTACCTTGTGTCTTCATTTTAAATCTTTTCCCAAAATGCTAGCCTTACAAAAAACTTTGCCATAGTGTTCTAAAAAAAAAGAAAGAAAATTGTTAAATTTCATTAATTGGATACTGTGATCTCTTGATGAAATCAACCATTGAATCTGATGCCATAAATGAGGATGAAAAGAAAAGTAATGAGCCCAAGAAGATGATTGCGCTACTAAATCATCACGACTTAACTCCAAACAATTGTCAGATGAACGGTGTTTTTGAAGTAGCATGTAAGGGTATTGAAAAAGCGTCTCAAGGATTGGTATGAAATGCTACCATACAATACCACTCTCTGTTTGCCTCTACCAATCAACGCTGACAGTGACAAGAGATCTTAGGCCAAAACAATGATGAATAAAAAAGAAAAAGAAAAAAAGAAAGCAAGAAGCCCATTAGATCAAAGTTTCAAATGAACGGTCTAAGCAAAAACCAGGGCAAATCAAAGAAAAAGAAAAAGAAAACCTGTTAGGTTGAAAAACCAAAAAGGCGACCCAGGCAAAAATCCAAAATAGACATGTGTGTTCTCAAAAATTTGGCTTGGAATTCCTTGAAGAAGATCCTGGGGCAAAACTTCATTGGGGCAAAATATGTGATGATGAATGTGGCAACCGAGACATTGGTTGAATCGTCAAGTAGTCACACAAAACTAATTTGGTAAAAATTCAAGAACTAATACTGGGGCAAATTTTTGTGTTTCTCTCATAATCTTTCCTTTACGATTCCCTCACTTTTTCATAATTCCTATCATTTTTTCTCCTACCTCGTAATTCCATCATTCATGTCAAATACGTTCACTCTCTTCATGTTGGTTCATAAAAAAAAAATCTCCATCCATGAATATTCATAATAGTTTTGTCTCAAGCAAAATAAATTTATGTTCAAGAGTACTACTCAACAATTCATTGTTGTAGCAATCCTTCTACAATTGGGTTGGATCAAAAGGACTCTGGGTAAAAAAAAAAGGTCTGGGTAGAAAAGACTGTTAGGCTGAAAACCCGAAAGGGCGGTCTATGCAAAAGTTAGGGCATAAAAAAAAGATTAAAACCGGGGCAAAATACTTGTACGCTCCCTTGGCTATGCATCACGAAACTCACGCTCAAGTTTCAACTTATGGATGATGAGATAAAGCTTGCGGTCACCTTAGTCACCAAAACTGGGGCAAATTTTGGATTTGCATGGGTCACTCGAGGACATCCTTAGTAAGAAAAAGAAAAAGAAAGAAGAAGAAGGAGAAGAAAACAAAAGTAGAGAAATAAAGAAAAATGGCGATGGAAAGAAAAAAAATGGGTGACATGGAACAAAAAATAGAGGATAAATCAGTCCATTGTTTATGGTGTGAGCAAATGTTTGATTGGTCATAGATTTATCAAATAGCCAACTTTATGTGGATCTTTGTTTAAAACCAAAAGAAATAACTCCAGTGTGAATCATTTTTTTTTACTGGGTCAAAAAAAAAATCTCAAAGTTTGAAGATTTAAAAATTTTCTGCATGCATTGCATCTCGCATCATCTCTGTATATCATAAAAAAAAATGAAGAGAAATACTCCAAACTTTAAAATTTGAAGTGCTTTTGTATTAGATGACATGTATTGCATCTTGCATCACCCTTATGCCTCATATAAAAAAAAACTCAAAGTTAGAATCCAATTAAGTTTGTTTGGGCGGATATAGCTCCTCGCTTTACACCAGAAAAAAAAGTGAAAATGAGAATAAGGTAATCATGTCAAGCTGAAGAAGTGTGAGGCTGGTCTGAGAAAAATACTCTAGCACAGTGCAAGCAAAAATGATTGGAGTTAAGCAAGGAAAACCTCCTTCAGTATATCCTGGCTATACAATGGAGTAACCTTCATCTAACTTGATCAACCAACACAAGGGAACTTTTGAAATGCTCAAGTCACCAATACTGGGGCAAAAATTTGAATCTTCTCATCATGGTGTGAACATGAGTTTAATTGGATAAAACTTTCCTCGCATGAGCTTCGATCTAGGTATTTGTCAAGTCAGAGGTAAGTTTCTAAACTCAAATCTCTCATGCAGTATGACCTTTTGCATTTATCTTCATGCATTTCAGGCTCAAAGGCCTAATCATTTCATTTCGAGTTCAAAGACTCATTGCATTTTAAACTTACGTCATTTATAACACCTCGCAATACTAAATTAAGTATTAAAATATTAAATGAGTAGCTAAGTGAAGGATTAGTGAAAATCCTGAAGATTAGGCCAAAATACAAAGAAAGGGCAAAACGGTAATTAGCCAACACGCAACCCTAGGAAGATAAAAATTGAGTAGAAGGTCTCAGATGGTAAAAATAACCCCGAAAATGGATTCAAAACGAAAAATAGAGAGGATAAGCAAGTTTCAGAAAAATCAGTGAATAGTATTTTTACCGGTAAAAATATCACGATACGATTGCACCGTAAAATGTGTCGATTGAGTTTTGAGCTCTAGGTTTCAAATATGAGTTATAAATGGTCTATGGAACTAGGAGATATGATTCTGATAAAAATTGATGGAAATAAGTTAGTTTGGGGAAGCGTGCCAACGGCGCACGCAACAGCTTAAAACAACGTTTTCTCTGAATGACCGGAAAACTCTGAATTCATCTGATCAAGTATAATTAAAGGACAATGGTTAATGTAAAAATTTAGTGTTTCTAAATAGGTTATGAATTCACGGACGTTTAGAGAAATTCGGATGAGTTTTAAATCGCGTGAGGTGGCGTGGGACCCACCTCACTTAAGTAACTTGCCACATGTGCCATGTCACTATTCCCTCTTCTCCTACCAAACTTTCTCTCTCTTCCTACCCGTGCCAGCCCCCTTCCCCATTGTTCTTCACGCAAGTTTCGGTTCAAAACTTGTCTCCCTCCTAACTTCATCATTTCTCCACCAAAACAAGCAAAATTTGTGTTGAAATTTGTTGGAAACGGCCTCCCAAACACATTGGTACTAGTTTCATGCCTTGAATCCAGCTGTATTTTGTGAAAATTCCTCCCCAAGGCCGCGGCTCACTTGCTTATATTTGTGTTCATGGAGCTTCTCGGTGCTCCAATGGTGGAGTATGTTTAGGAGGAACCTTGTGCCTTGCATTTGGGTGAGTTTCCTTGTATTTTAAACGGTTGAATCATGTGATTGATTTCATGAACCCTAAAGGGGGATTTTGTGATTGATGTGTTTAGAGAGCTCAATTGGAAAAAGTTTGTACATGAATGTGTCTTAGAATAATGTGTATTAGCTATAAATGCAATAAAATTTATTGAGGAAAAATATGGATTTGTAACTTAGAGAAATTTTAGGTTGTCATGACTTTTAATTTTGAAAATGTGTTAGGATTTTATTGGTGAGTTGTTGTATGATTATATGTTGATATAATGGGATGGTATGAAGTGTGGAATGATTAAAAATTGAATGAAAATCCCTTGGGATTGCATAGGTAACAATTTGGCCATTTAGGAAATTTTAGGGATTTGATGTTGTTGGCATGGATTGGTTGATGTATCATGCGTTAAATGATATTTAGATGGGTTGTGTGGTGGTTTGAAGGTTGAAGGATCGATGAAAAATAATTGAGGGTGTTAAAAGCCATAAAGGATCCTAGAGTAAAATATTAGGCAAAACGTTGTTTAAAAGACGTAAAGTGAAAAACGACACTTGGTATGGCCTTTTGGCAACCTAATGAGGTATAATAAAATGAGAAAGAAAATTTAGAAAAATAAATTGTAAAATAAGCCTAAGAAGGCCGAACCTACAAGGTGTAGGGGTGATTTTTGGTGTTTTTCGTATTTTGATCAAATTGTCGTGTACTGATGATTCGTACATGGTGTTGTAGGTTGTCGTACGTCGATTTGAACCCCGAACCGTGAGTCGGTGGATTTCCCTTGGTCCTAGACCAAGTGGGATTAAGGTAAGTGATTGAATCATGCTTGTATAATTGTTAATTGGCATGTGTACGTATGAGTTTTGAGTATTTGGGAATGTCCTCTGTGTAGGCATTTTGTTGAGTAACGAGCTCGGAAAATATACTGCTGTGGAGCTAAGTGAAGAGGCTTATTGAGGTAACCTCTTGGTACTGGGGCTTGTTCCCCTTGTGTGTTCCACATACCCGTTGAGGGTGATGGTAGGAAATGTATATGAGTAGTGTAGAATAACATGATCATGCATTTATTATGTATGTTAGTGGACACTAGATGTACCGAGTCTCTGGCCAGTAGACAGTTTTTTCCTTCGGGCGTTTCAGACTTTCACTGGATAGGTCTCCGAGAGGGAGTTCCAGTTGACCCAGGGTCGTGGTGTGTGATCCGGATAGGAGCACACTAGGAAGTCTCGGGTGTATGCGGATGGGAGGGGTACCTTGGTTAGGTGTTCTTGGAACACAACTTGGATGAGATCCGTAGGCTTATATGCCAAGCCATTAGGCAGGGCGTTGCGTGGTATTGGTAGCTACCAATCCAGCTTCGTCGTATTTTGTATTCTTATATTCCCCAGTTTCTCTAAATCCCTTGCTTTATCTCGTTTTTAAAGAGGTTATTGTATATTATTTATATTCATCGAAGTGAGCCATGGGGCGGAGTTTCTCCAGAACCTCTGGGTTACTGAGATATATTCGTATATCTCACCCCGTCTTGGGGGCTTTATTTCAGGAGGTAGCAGTGGCACAGGAGCGGCGGGCAAGAAGCCCAGAGGATGAGTGTTGGATAGCATTTCTACTTTTTGCATTTTGATGGCCATTGGGCCTAGGATAGACTTATGGCATGAACATCCCATATGTATGTAGAAGGAGTTTCATGTCATATTTGTTCATGCTATTTTTCCTAAGTCTAGGTACATGTTGTATATGTCATTTTAAGCTTTATGTTTCAAGTTGTAATTTAAAGTTATGAATTTGTAAGTTGTAATATGCAATTGAGATGATGTAATTGTACAATGAATACTTGATGTAATATGATGGAAGGGCTTTAGGCCTATTTTAGGATTGTGGTTACGTGTATGTTTAGAAAATGTAAACTAAGGACGAAAATTGCTGGTCTTGGGCGCTAAAACTCCTTGACCAAACGTTTTAGCGCCCTGCTGCTGCAAAAAGACTCTGGTCTCGAACGCTAAAACGTCCAAGCCAAGTGTTTTAGCGTTGGAGTTGGTTGGAAGCAGTTGAGCATTCACCAGACATGGACGCTAAAACATTCAACAGCTCACGTTTTAGCGCCCAAGTTAGTTAAAAGTAGTTGGACATCCGTCAAACATGGACGCTAAAACGCCCATATAGAACGTTTTAGTGCCCATGTTAGTTTTCAGTTGTAATTTGTAACACTATAAAAGGCAAGGGCCTTCACATTTCTGAGAGGATCCATCACATCTCTCTCGTATATCAGATCCTCTGATCTGACTTCTCTCTCTTACTTTCAAAATTCTTAGGAGTAATGTTGTATTAGTTAGTGTTTCATATGTAATTGCACTTGATGATTGAAGACTTACTATCATGACAATGGAGTTTGATCTTTCTTCTTCCTTTGTTTGTATTTCAATTATGTCTGAGTAGAGTCCTTTGTAGTCTGATTCAATGGAACTCAAGTTTGAATATATGAATGGCTAATTAGATGTTTTGTTTATCTATTATGTGATTGTATGAAGTTGTCTTGATTAATTCTTCATGTTGATAAATAGTGTAGAACATACATGTTGACATTGTTTCTCTATTTTTGACAACTTCATCATTAATGTTCTAGTAGTCAAGACATTGATGCTAGGATTCTGATGTGGTCTTAAGACCTTAGTGAGTATGCATGTATTAAGAAAGGAATCACCAAGACATTGGGGCTTCTGATTAATGTATCTATCAGGGTAGTAAGACATTACAACTTGAGATGATAAGAAAAAAGTTGATCAACATCACAAGTAGATAATTCATAATGGAAATTGGTTCATCCATAAATTCATGCTTGAAGGAAATTGACATCTGACTACTTGTTAAGTTATATTCACATGTTATTTGTTTATCAATTATTTAATTTTATGCAATTTCAATTTCGGGTGACAAGAAATCAATGTAATTCAGAATTTTTCGGTTGATTCAACTTAGTTACATTTGGTTAGTTAGTGCTTGACACAAATGAAAGTAACTGGCCTTGAAGGCCATAGCATGTGAGAGAGAAAAACAAAATTTTTCTTATGCGGAATCACACATGCAATCAAGAATCATGTTTTATGACAGTATAATGTTACCTTTGTTTGTGAGTTCAAAACTCCAAGACGATCAGTGTTAGGTTTGAAGGGTTCAAACCCTCTAACGTGTATCCACACCACCCACGTCAAGATGCAAGAACTCTTCTCGTCAAGCCACCAATTGACCTCCACAAAGAGGCTTGCTATGCGCTCAATAGGTGAAGAAGGAGGCTAGGTAAATGTGTTTAGAAGAGTGAAGTCTTCAGCATGAAAACTTCACAAGAGTGGGGAATGGAATGGAGTAGAATTGGCTAGGTCTTTTTCTGAAAACCTTAAGGAGAACTTACCCCTAGTATGCGCACAAGAGAGAGAGAGAGAGAGAGCGAGAGAAATCAAATCAGAATTTTCATTTAAAAAACCAATGAAAGTGGCGCACAAGAGAGGAGAAAAGGGTGGAGTTGTTGCAATTCAAAATTCCCAACAACCTACTTTTGAATCCTCATGAGACTAGGTCTCTATCTAGTCAAGATTCTGAACTAATGGTCATCATATGACCATCCTATTCATGTGCCCTATTCAGCCCCAAAAGGGGTCCAGATACTTTGAGCTGTTGCATTCAAGTATGAAAAAGATGACACTCATCTCCAACCAAAGTGGCGCCCTAAATCCGCCTTTGGAGATCTCCATAGATCTTCTCCTTATACAAGGAATTTGTTTCAACAAGATCTTATCTTATCCTTTTGTTATGAAACAACTTTTCATAGCCAATTCAAATTCGAATTCAAACATTTAAATTCAAATGTTCAAACATTTAAATTCAAATTTCAAATTCAAAATTCAAATTTCAAATTTCAAATTCAAAATTCAAATTTCCAATTTCACATTCAAAATTCGAATTTCAAAATTCAAATTTCAAAATTGAAATTTGAAATTCAAAATTCAAAATTTAAATATTTGATAATTAATTTAACCAATTAAATTAATTAGTAATGTCTTGGACAATCCAAGCCATTAACCATACTATGCGCCCTCTCCCTCTTAGGTGGGCTTCCAAACTTCTTCTTGGGCTAACAGCCATTATTAGGCCCAATACCTTTAATGCTAGATCATCATGACAATAAGGTGTTAGTGTGTAACCCATTAGGTCCAACATAGCCACTGACATAAATGGGCTTGGGCCCAATAAGCCCACAACCCATTTAATGACAACACAGAGCACTAGCAATGCTTTGTTGCCCCAGAGCTAGTTAGATTAATGACTTGATCATCCTATTACACATATTTGGCTGCCGTATATATTTCCTTTCGTCTCGGTTACCTTCCCATTAAACCTAGGGTAATGAAACGTATCAACCCTTGCGGTTTAGGGTAAGCTTTATTCGAAATAGGGAATCTTCAATTTACTGACTCTAAAGGCAGATCATCTCAAGATCTCTTTTACTATGCATAGATTCTCGAGTCCCTGTAAATGTCATACCGATTTCTCCGGTTTACAGATAACCTAATCTCTCACAGAGATTTGACGAATTCCTTCAGCTTATCACCCTAGCCATGTGCTCTTTCAGGACAAGCCCAACAGTATACCTGAGTCTCCATGTTTCAGGCATACGAGGTATACAGTCAAAGCATGCCTTCTAGAACACAGTCTAGGTAATAACTTCTGGTCTAAGGAAAGACATACCCAAATATAAAGAGACTACTCTAATGATACTATCTGTGAGATTTCCTTATAGAGTCTCTTTGTGGGTCTGTTCAGTGCGAGTTATACCCTTATAGGTCCACCCACGACTTTAGCTAAGACATCTCCATATCTGTAGCACATGGGGTCTTTACCTTGTATCCAAATACAAGTAGTTAAGCCGTGCTAGTCTTACCCGAGATCACTGATCCCCATTCTCAGTGTCTCTAGACTAGGAACATAAAATTAGGAATAAACAAACGGTAACCTTGAATCCTCATGATCGTGATCTCATCACAGATACTCAAGAGATACCTGTTCTATTCCAAGGGGTTTATCCAGTTACTCATATAAAATATTAACAATAATATTGAGACAAAATATGAAACAGGATAAAGAGTGCTTTTATTTATTTGCGACAATATAAAAGGTGCACATATGTCCTAATCTAATCAAAAGATTGTCTCTAGGACATCCATATACTAACAAGTTCCCACTTGGCCTAGAGCCAATCTGACCTAAGTCATATACCTAAAGCCTCATAATGACTATCATGTTTTCTCTGAGAAACAACCTTTGCCAAAGAATCGGCTAGGTTAATATCTGTGGGAACATAATTCATCTTTACATCCTTCCTATCAATTATTACTCTAATCAGGTGATATATGCGGAGCACGTGTTTAGATCTTTGATGAGACCTAGGTTCCTTTGACTGCACAATGGCTCTAGTGCTTTCGCAAAGCAACTGTATGGGCTCATCTACTCTTGGAACCAGCCTTAGTTCATATATGAACTTCTTGATCCACACGACCTCCTTAGCCGCTTTTGAAGCAGCTATGTATTCAGCTTCTGTCGTTGAATCTGCTGTTGTCTTCTGCTTGGAACTCTTCCAAGATACTGCCCCACCATTTAAGGTGAATACGAACCCTGACTGTGACTTGCAGTCATCTTTGTCACTCTGAAAGCTGGCATGAGTGAACCCTTTCACTGTTAGCTCATCAACCCCACCATAGACCAGAAACGCATCCTTAGTTCTTCTTAAGTACTTAAGGATGGTCTTGACTGCTGTCCAGTGACCCTCTCCAAGGTCAGACTGGTATCTGCTCGTAATGCACAAAGCATATGAGACATCTGATCTCGTACATATCATGGCATACATGATGGATCCAATAGCTGAAGCATATGGAATTCCATTCATGCGATCCTTCTCAGGCTGTGACTTAGGACACATAGCCTTTGAAAGATGTACCCCACGACTGACGGGAAGAAAACCCCTTTTTGACCCTTCCATGCTAAACCTCTTTAGCATCTTGTCAACATACGTGGATTGAGATAAACCCAACAGCCTGTTGGATCTATCTCTATAGATTTTTATACCAAGTATAAAGGCCGCTTCTCCCAAATCCTTCATGGTGAAATTTTCTGAAAGCCAATCTTCCTATAAATACAAGGTTCATCCTCGTTGTTGATGAAACCATTACTCCTAACGACTTCATCAAAACAAATATTCCAACTCCTTGATGCTTGCTACTATTGCAAGCATAATCCTAATAGATTTGATCATGGCAACAGGTGAGAAAATATCATCATAGTCAACTCCTTCTCTTTGACGATACACTTTCGCCACCAACCTAGCTTTGTAGGTCTGAACGTTGCCATCTGCATCAGTCTTTCTTTTAAAGACCCATTTATTACCGATAGGAACTATTCCTTGCGGTTTAGGAATCAAGGTCCATACCTTGTTTTGATACATCAAATCCAGTTTAGATTCCATGGCTTCAAGCCATCTAGAAGAGTCAACATCCTGGACTGCCTCTTTGTAGTTACTTGGTTCATCATCCTCGAAGGTTTGCTGATTCTCAATCACAAACCCATACCTCTCAGGTGGATGGATGACCCTCGTAGACCTACGGAGTTGTGTGTTTACTTCTCTTTTGGAGAACGTCGCCTGCGGAGCAGACTCGGGTTCCTCAATCTGTTCTTTTGGTCATTGAACTTCTTCAAGATCAATCTTACTCACACTGGCTCCTTGAGAGATCAAATCCTTCTCAAGGAACTCAGCATTCATTGACACAAACACTTGTGTTTAAAGTAGTATCCCTTAGAACCTCTGGGATACCCCACAAATTGACATTTAGTACTCTCAGCACTAAGCTTGTCTGATGCCAACGCTTTGACATAAGCCGGCGATCCCCATACCCTGAGGTAACTCAGGTTGGGTCTCTTACCATTCCATATCGTATATGGTGTGGTCTGAACAGATTTAGACGGTACCCTATTTAGAAGGTATGCCGTCGTGTCTAAGGCATATCCCCAAAACGATTTTGGAAGTTGAGTCTCACTCATCATAGACCTAACCATGTCTAAAAAGGTCATGTTTCTTCTTTCTGAGACACCATATTGGTGTGGTGTGTAAGGTGCAGTAAACTGCGAGAGAATTTTATTTTCTCTCAGATAATCCCGAAACTCATGGCTCAGATATTCACCATCACGATTTGATCGCAGTGACTTAACCATCTTGCCATGTTGTTTCTCTACTTCATCCGTAAAGGTAATGAAATAGGACTATCCTCCTCTAGCCTTAATAGACATTGGGCCACATACATCAGAGTGAATGAGTTATAATAACTCACTAGCCCTATGAATCTCAAGCCCTTTGGGCTTTTGACGAATCATTTTCCCAGCTAGACAAGATTCACATTTTCCATAGGATTCCAAATCCTTGGGATCTAGGCATCCATCTCTATGCATCCTAGACAATCTTGTTTCATTTTATGTGCCCTAGTCTACAGTGCCAAAGATAGGATTGATTATCTATCCTAGGTCGTTTCACATCTATATTGAGCACTTCAGTTCCCATTTCCAAAACATACAAGCCATTTATTAAAGAAGCAGTACCAAAAACAATATCATTCAGAATGATAGAAAATGTACCATCCCTAATAGTGAAAGCAAAACCATCTTGTTCTATACAAGAAATAGAGATAATGTTTCTAGAAATGCCGGGATCATAAAGACAATTATTCAAATGCAATAAGAGGCTCGTAGGCTAATGAGGTCGGTATATCCAACAGCATGAGCAACAACTCTTGCTCCATCACCAACGCGGAGGTCCACCTCGTTCTTCTCCAATCTTCTAGGGCTCCTAAGCACCTGCAACACATTGCAGATTATGAGAACCACAACCGGTATCTAATACCCATGAAGTCAGATTAGCACAAGAATAATTTATCTCAATCATGTGAATACGTGAGGTAGAAGCATCACCATGCTCCTTCACACTCTTCAGGTAGTCTGGACAATTCCTCTTCCAATGGCCCTTTTGCCACAATGGAAGCACACAGCATCGCTTTGGTCCTTGGGTGCACTCTTACCCTTCTTTTTGCCTTTCTTCCTTTTGGACTTTCCTTTGGGCTTAAGGGAGTTGCCTTTCTTAGGCTCCTTGCCCTTACACTTGGCCCTTTCAGGCCCACCAATCAGAAGAGTTCGTGTCTCATCCTTCTTGATAGACATTTCAGCAGTTGTTAATATACTTAACAACTCTGGCAAGCTCACAAGCATCCCATGCATGTTATAATTCATTATGAATTCACTGAAAGAAGGAGGAAGTGATGATAGAACTAAGTCATTAATTAATTCAACATCCATTGTGAACCCTAGACCCTCTAGCTTCTCAATGAGCACTATCATCTTCAGTACATGGTGGTTAAAACACATGCCTTCAGTCATCTTGCATAGGAACAATTCCCTAAAGGTCTTATACCTCTCATGTCTGCCTTTAATATCATACAACTCCCTGAGATGCAGGATAATAGAGGGGACATCCATATGCTCGTGCTATTTACGCAGTTCAGGAGATATGGATGCCAGCATGATGCCACAAGCCAACACATTATCATCCATGTGTTGCCTGTGGGCTTCGAAATCAAATTCCGCGAACCCATCTTCCCCTTCCTTAGGCGCAATAGGTAAAGCAGTGTCAAGGACATAAGCAACTTTTTCGGCCCGCAGAACATTTCTGACGTTCCGATACCAGTCCATAAAATTAAGACCAGTCAGTTTGTTCGTATCGAGTATTGAGCGCAGTGACTATAACAACCCTAAATATTGTATCATGATTAATGAAGAATTATGATAATTAATAAACGAGACATTTCAGATGAAATAGTTTATGATTAAGTAAATTAGAAGTATGGGTCCAATGGACCAAAGACATAAGCATTAGGGATCCAATGAATTCATGGATCAAAGTATAACCCAACAAAGGAAGTTTTAATTCCATTTAATGTGGACAAGTCCAAGTGATACAAAGAAAGCTCTATATGATTAAGTAAAGTCCAATAAGGTAAATGAAACCCAAATCAAGTTAAAGCCCAAAGTAAGGCCATGACATAATAAACCTAAAGAAGTACTATATGACTAGGAATTAAATTAGAATTCTTTCCCTACAAGCAAGAAGCCTACGGTTTTACTAGAGAAAACAAGCTCTAAGAAGTCAATTTAAAGTGTAATAAAATCATGGAAAAATAGGCACAAATTAGGTCAGTTTAATAGGTTAAAGGTCCATAATCTTAAGGAATAAATCATGGTCCAAAATTAAAGGAAATCTTTTCCTTCCAAGCATTTAAAATCCGCGGCCTAGGTGTAGGAAATGAATTTGATTTTATTTGATTTTCAAGCCATTAAATGCAAATCGAATTTCCTTAAGTCAAGCCAGTCAAATTCCTTTAAACAAGGAAGTTAGGATTATGATGATTAGTAGTCAATCACTTTCCCTAAATCAAGCAAATTGATGACAATATGTCAATCAATCAAATAATTCTGTTTCTTAAATCAAGGAAGCAACCTTTATGACGATTAGTCACACCTCATCAATCCCTTAAATCAAGGGAGCAACTTTTAATGACGATTAGTCACACATCATCAATTCCTTAAATCAAGCAATCACTAAATTTCCTTAATCAAGGAAATTGACATCATGTTCTTGTCCCTAAATTAAGCAATCTAACCTATGACAACAAATCACCACCTTACTCTCATTTAATGTGATCGAAACCTACCAGCAATCAAGTAATGGCAAGGCTTCTAGGTTGCCTATTTGAACAAGCTTTAGTCTCTCCTTTTTCCCTCTATAGCCGCGGCACTACCAAAGGAAAGAACAAAGAGTTTAGTTCATTTTGTGAAGTCCATGAATGCTTCGAAATGGTGAGTGTGTTAGTGAGAAATACCTAATTGTTCCAAGATCAAATACAAGCCTGGATCTTAGTCCTTCTTCCTAACAATTCCACCAAAGAACCCTTTATCTCTAAGCAAGAAAATCCCTCTTCTCCTCTCTTTAAGCTTGCGGCCTTGTATGTTCAAGGAGGAAGGAAGTTCATTCAAGAAGATTCAAAGTAGTCAAAGGTCAAGAAGTGTTTCCTTAAGTCGTTGATCATCATCAAAGGTAAGCCTATGAACCTTCTTGGTTAGGAATGACATGTAAAAGCATGAAAGTGATATCCTAAGTATATGATCCCTAGAAGGCCGAACCATGTATGATAATTATAAGCATGAAGAGATGTTTAAATGATATGAAAGATGATGAAATGATGATGTTAGATTAGCATGTTTAGTAGCCTAGGTTCTAAATCAATTTTGCATGATCATAACCTTAGTTGGCCGAATATATAAGATGATGTTTTGAATGATGCTCTAGGATTTAAATATGATAAATTATCAATAATGTTAGAAGCATGTTTTAGAAGTAATCCCTTAGGTATTTTAGGGCAATAAGGCCGAATGGTATGTAGCTAAAAGAGGTTTTATTTGATTAATGTTGAAAGGATCTAACCATGTTAAGTTAATAATATAATTGAAAGCATGTTTTAAAAATTATATTCCTAGATGTTTATCTATGGTGGCCGAACCTATACATGCCTAGAATGAAATCTTTAATAATTCTATTAAGTGTTATGATGACCTAATAATGTCCTAAAACCTACACAAGTGGGTAAGTAAGCAAAACAACTCCTCTAGGTAATTAAACCTGCAAAGCCGAGACCTATACATGGATAAAACACAAATGTTGAATGTTATATAAGTTACTAAAAGATGATATGATGATGTTAGGGAGTCAAGGGAGCAAACAGGCAAGTAAAGAGATCAAAAGTTGAAAGTATACAAGTAAAGAACGACAAGTACTGTAAGTGTTTACAGTTGTTGAAGTAATCTCTCTATGTATGCCACCATTATGAAACTATGATAAGTTATGGTCTGACTGCAATATGTTTATAGTGCTTTACATTATGTGATTATGATATTTTTGAAACTTAAAACCATGCTATTAAATGTTGGCCTGTGCACTGATACTCCAGTTGCAACCTGACGAGGACTCTGGGTATCTCCGTAAGTCCGTAAAAGCCGGCAGGAATATGATGATGATGATGATGGCATGATATTTTTATATGATGATGTTAAATGTTCCATTTTGTATTGTTATTATAAACTGTTGCAGGAGTAAGCGTCATAGTTGGAGAATGCTCCAGCTGTGAACCTTACTGAGATTTTCCCCAAAATCTCACCCCCCTTGACCACCCATTTCAGGAAAAGATGAAAGAAAGTAATAAGAAAGTTATGTAGGAAAGAAAGGGTAAGAGACTGGTACGTAAAGAAGAAGAAACTCCACCTACCTGGGAAGAGAAACTAAAGGATCTAACAGATAGAGGCCTATGGACTGAGGCTATGAAATGATTAATAGAAGCTTTTCCACATTATGATTTCGATGAAGCACTAAGTACACAATGGCTAATCTTTTTGGGATTACATTAAGTAATGTTTAGTGTTAATTATTTTGTATTGACGTTTTAACGCTTTTAATTTATATGGAATAAGTATGGTTATGTGTTTCCATTCCGCACTCTGATATTTGCATTCGTAAAGTTTAAATTTAGACTTCCGCGCGTTGAATGCATGATGAAGGTGCACCCTATATGTATTTACATTTGGGGTGTTACATTTATGGTATCAGAGCAAAATTTCGGATTAGGATGGAACACTAACCATTTGCTGTATCTATGTACAGCAAGATGCCTCCACGAAGAACCCCTACGCAAGATATACAAGGACAAATTAACACGTTGCGGGACACCATCACCCAATTACAAACCAACACGGGAGATATGTTTCAGAATATAATGAATGAGATCAGAAGGAACCCAAATGCTAATGCAAATAATAACGGAGCAAGCAGCTCGGGAACAGGAGCCGGGGGTCATGGTGAAGGACCCCGACCTCCTCTAGGAAACGGTGCGGCAGGTTAAGATAACCAAGGACTACTGTTGACGTTTAGAAAGCACAAACCACCCTCCTTTCAAGGAAGTCCTGACTCAATGGCAGCTGTACAATGGCTGCAAGCAATGGACAAGATCTTTCGAGTTATCCAATGCACCGACGATCAGAAGGTGCTATTCTCGACGTACATGCTGGAAGGAGATGCTCACCGCTGGTGGGCGAATGCGTCCCAACCGTTGGAAATGCAGAATGCGGTTATAACTTGGGCCGTGTTCGAGGAAATGTTCTTGGAGAAATACTTTCCGATGTCAATCCGGGATAGTAAACAAGGAGAATTTGACAAACTGGTTCAAGGAACGATGACGGTGGACCAGTATCATGCTAAGTTTAATGAGTTACTAAGATTGGCAACGTCCAGAGGAGCAATGCCTTTACCAGACTTTCTGATGGCGAAGTTTCAAAGGGGTCTGAATCCCAGAATTGCTGAGCTAGTAGCCGGCAACGACCCATGTGACTTTGCAACCCTAATCAATCGATGCAGAAGAGTGGAAGCTATTGGCCAACAGAAGAAACCCGTGGAAGCTAGCGGGAATGGTTATAAAGGAAAGACTGGACCATGGCGAGGAAACAACGGAGGAAAGCCCTGGCAGCCCAGGCGAGATGACAACAAGTTCAAGAGACCCGGAAACTACCGGGGAAACAACAGCCACAACAACAAACCTCCGAACTGTCCAAACTGCAAGAAGCCCCATTACGGTAACTGTCTAAGTGGAACCCCAAACTGCTACAAGTGTGGAAAAGAAGGACACTAAGTCAAGAACTGTCCACTATGGGGAAACCAACAAGCAACAGAAGAAGTACCAAGGATTTTATCAGAGACCAGGCAGTGTGTCAAGGTACGATCTATATTTGCCATGAAAATTTAGATGTACTATTTGATTCTGGTGCTACGAATTCTTTTGTCGCCGATTATGTGGCGAAAGCGTACGATTTATTTACTGATAGACTGCAAGTACCTATGCGGATCATGACCGCGACGGGAAAAGTTGCTAAGGCGTACCTACTATGTAGAGACGTCGCATTTATATATGAAGGAAAGAAGTACAAACAGGACTTCATAGTCCTCCCACTAGAGAAGATCAATGTGATTCTAGGGATGGACTGGCTCGCCAAGCAGCGAGTGGTGATTGACTGCAGCAATCGCAGTCGGCAAAGAACAAGTACCCTGACAGGAGAATGCCTGATGATATGGGAACTGAGAGAGACTTACCACTTGATCAGTGGTTAAGAGGTGATATCACAAGAGTATTTTCAAAGAGCTAGTACCGGGAACTGGGCCAATTTCAATTGCGCCCTATCATCGATCTCCAGGATATCATCAGATCCGGATCAAGCCGGAAGACGTTCCGAAGACAGCATTCAGATCAAGATATGGGCACTACGAGTACCTGGTCATTCCTTTCGGACTGACAAATGCCCCAGCAGTGTTCATGGGGTATATGAATCAAATATTCAAACCTTATCTGGATCAATTTGTTGTCGTGTTTATCGATGACATATTGATATACTCAAAGAGCAAGGAGGAGCATGAGGAGCATCTGAGAATCGTGCTGCAAATATTACGGGAGAAACAGCTATACGCCAAACCATCCAAATGTGAATTTTGGCTGCCCGAGATTCAATTCCTTGGGCATGTGATATCAGATAAAGGAGTAGCGGTGGACCCCAGTAAAATCAAAGCAGTAGTTGACTGGGAGCGACCCAAGACGGTCACAGAGATAAGAAGCTTTCTTGGATTGGCAGGGTATTATAGAAGATTTATTGAAGGATTCTCGAAGCGGGTGTTACCACTCACCCGATTGACAAGGAAGGAAGTCCCTTTTGTGTGGACTGATGAATGCGAAGTTTGCTTTCAGGAGTTAAAGAAGATGCTGACGACAGCCCCAGTGCTGACATTACCAAACCCTGAAGAACCATTTGAAGTTTATTGTGATGCCTCAAAGATGGGTTTGGGATGTGTGCTTATGCAAAATGGCAGACCAGTCGCGTACGCATCTCGACAGTTGAAGTCAGATGAAGAGAATTATCCCACTCATGATCTTGAGTTGGCAGCAATCGTATTTGCTTTGAAGATATGGCGTCATCACTTATACGGTGCTACTACGACAGTATATAGTGACCACAAAAGCCTCAAGTACTTATTTGATCAGAAGGAGCTGAACATGAGACAGCGCCGATGGATGGAATTCCTGAAAGATTATGACTTTGAACTAAAGTATCATCCCGGCAAGGCGAATGTAGTTGCCGATGCCTTGAGCAGAAAAGTCAGAGGAATTGCAAGTATGATGATAGCCGAACAACAATTGATTGAAGATTTCCGAGATTTAAATCTCGCAGTGGTAAACAGTGAATGCGGACATGAATATTACGAAGTACAAATCCAAGATGAACTCTTAGAGAGGATCAAGGAAGCCCAACAAGCCATAGATTGTTTGAAACGGTTAAGAAATCAACCTGGAAGGTATAATTACCTTTCAAGGGAAAATTGTCGTCCCTACACGACTCTTGAGAGATGAAGTGATGGAAATAGCCCACAAGAGTCAGTACTCGATTCACCCAAGAGCCACCAAAATGTACGCAGACATGAAGAATAATTTCTGGTGGAAAGGAATGAAGAGAGATGTTGGAAGATTCGTAAGCAAATGTATGGTGTGCCAGAAAGTAAAGATAGAGCATCAACGACCAGCGGGAACCCTACAGCCCTTGCATATTCCCGAATGGAAATGGCAAAGTATTTCTATGGACTTTGTAACCAGCCTACCCAGAACTCAAGCAGGCTACGATGCCATCTGGGTAGTGGTTGACAGATTGACCAAGTCAGCACACTTTATATCGGTGAAAGGAACGTACACGACAGAGAAGCTGGCTCAAATTTATGTGAAGGAGATTGTAAGACTGCACGGAGTACCAGAAAGTATAATCAGTGATCGGGATCCTAAGTTTACATCTCGATTCTGGTATTCATTACAGCAGGCGTTCGGAACTCAATTACGATTGAGTACGGCGTACCATCCGCAGACAGACGGACAGACTGAAAGAACAATACAGACACTGGAAGACATGTTAAGAGCTTGCGCTTTAGAAAGAGAAGGTTGTTGGGATCAGTATCTGCCTTTGGCAGAATTTTCTTACAACAACAGTCATCATGCAAGTATAGGAATGGCCCCGTATGAAGCTCTGTATGGAAGGTGTCGAACACCTGTATGCTGGGAAGAAGTGGGCGATAAAGAAATGTTTGGGCCAGATATGGTGAACGAAACAACTAAGCAGATAAAGATGATTCGTGACAGGATGCAGAAGGCTCAGGACAGACAAAAGAGTTATTATGATTTGAAGCACCGACCCCTAGACTTTGAAGTAGGGGAACATGTATTTGTTAAGCTCTCTCCTATTACAGGTATTGGAAGAGCACTCTGTGTAAGAAAGTTAAGTCCGCTTATATCGGTCCTTATCAGATTCTGAAAAGGGTGGGGCCGGTAGCTTATCAGTTGGCATTACCTCAAAATTTGGCAAATCTTCACGATGTATTTCATGTTAGCCAATTGAAGAAATATGTAGCCGATCCCTCACATGTTGTATTACCGGATGAAGTGGAAGTATCAACTTATTTGAAGATCCCGGTGGTACCAATCAAGA